>NC_091774.1:59132091-59433162 GCF_029378745.1 Bos indicus | reverse complement strand
AAGAAGGCAAATCATGATGGAAGAAAGAGCAGTAAAATGTGTAAATATATGGGTAAATCCAGATGAATAATGATTACTTATATTTTTATTATATTTTATGATCTGATCTGATCTGATTATATTACTTATATATTACTTATTATAAAAATAATTTCCTATAGGCTCAAAATATATTATGTAAAGTTAAAATATACAATAGTGGCACAAAAGACACTATGTAGTTATATGTTATAAATTCTTGAAATTCCAATGTCCAGAAAGAGGCTAAAGTACTAATTTATATTAGACGTTCATAAAGCAATTATGTATGTTGTGGTCTCTAGGGTAATCTTAAAAAGTATTGTAAAATAATGTATAACAAATGAGCAGATAGAGAGACCAGATAGATAACAAGATAACAAAATAAATAACAAAAATGGTGGCAATAAAGAAGAGAAAAAGGAAAAAAGATCAAGTTGACACATTAAAAAGCTAGCAGGAAGATGGTAGACAGATCCAAACCCCAATACACCAGTAATTATAATAAATACTCCTGGACTAAATACTCTGATTATAAAAAGATTTTCAAAATCAAATGATAGGCTGCTTGTAAAAGACAACTGTTAGGACACAGAGAAGTCAAAAATAAGAAGATGGAAAAAGTGCTGTGCAAACATTACACAAAGGAAAGATAATACAGTATCAGATACAGTAGACAGAAATATTACTAGAAGTAAAAAGAGATAATCTTATCATGATATAATGGTCAAATCTGCCAACTGGCATGTGAATGACCAATCTTTATATCTCTAATAAATTTTAAAATATAAAGCAAAATTGATAGAACTAAAAGCAGATGGATAAATATATAACCATAATAGTGGATTTAAAAAATCACTCTTCGTAAACATTGACTAAGCAGAAGAACATATAAAAAATGTGAAATATTCAATCATCAAGTTTGATGTAATTGACACAAAAACTCCACACTTCACACAATGTATATATTTTAAAAGACATTTAATATGCAAAAAAATAGACTATCTGCTGGGGCTATTAGACTAGTTTCATCAAATTTCAAGGGCTGATATCATATAGGGTGTATTTTCTAAGTAGAGTGAAATTTAAGTGGAAATCAGTAACAGAAAAATAACTAGAAAGTCCTCAAATATTTGCAAATTAAGTAATAGGTTTCTAAATAATCTAGAAAATAAAGGAAATTAATAAATATTTTAAACTAACCAATACTTAAAAAGTACAACAAAACTTAGCACTTAATTAAAATGCAACAATCAAACTTGTGGAATGCTTCTAAAACCTATACTGAGAAAAATTCACATAATTAAATGTACATAAAGTCAAATGAGAATCAATGATCTATGCATTCATTTTTTTAGAAATTTAAAGACAACATCAACAATCTATGGAAGGGATAAAAATTGATTTGCACATGAAGTGACTGACAAGAAGTTAATACCCAAAATGTACAAAGAGCTCATAAAACTCAATATTAGACAAACAAAGAACCCAAACAAAAAACAGGTAGAAGACCTAAATGGACATTTCTCCAAAGACATAAAAGTAGTTCACAGGTACATAAATTAATGATGTTCAATATCACTAATTATCAGAGAAATGCAAATCAAAACTGTAAGGAGGTATCACCTCACACTGGTCAAAATGCTATTATCAAAAAGTCTACAAATAATAAATGCTGGAGAGGATGTGGAGAAAAGGAAACACTCCTTCCCTGTTGGTGGGAATATAAATTAGTGCAGCCACTATGGAAAACACCATGTAGCTTCTTTAAAAAACAAAAAGTAGAAGTACCATATGATCCAGCAATTTCACTCTTGGGTATATATCCAGAAAAAACAAAAACTAATTTGAGATACATGCACTCTGAGACATAGAAGCAATCCAAGTACCCATCAACAGACAACTGACTTAAGAAGATGTGGTATACACATGTGTGTGTGTGTGTGTGTGTGTGTGTGTGTGTGTGTGTGTGTGAAAGTGAAACTGTTAGTCGCTCAGTTGTGTTTGACTCCTTGTGACCCCACAGACTGTATGTAGCCCACCAGGCTCCTCTGTCCATGAAATTTGCTAGGCAGGAATGCTGCAGTAGGTAGCCATTCCAGCTACCCATAAATATATGTGTGTGTGTGTGTGTGTGTGTGTGTGTGTGTGTGTGTGTATACACATACATACATGCAACAGAATGTCAGAGAAGGCGATGGCACCCCACTCCAGTACTCTTGCCTGGAAAATCCCATGGACGGAGGAGCTTGGTAGGCTGCAGTCCATGGGGTCGCGAAGAGTCAGACAGGACTGAGTGACTTCACTTTCAGTTTTCACTTTCAGGCATTGGAGAAGGAAATGGCAACCCACTCCAGTGTTCTTGCCTGGAGAATCCCAGGGACAGCAGAGCCTGGTGGGCTGCCATCTTTGGGGTCGCACAGAGTCAGACATGACTGAAGTGACTTAGCAGCAGCAGCAGCACCAACAGAATGTTAGCCATAAAAGAATGAAATACTGCTATTTGCAGCAATATGGATGAACCTAGAGGATATTATAAATAAGTCAAATGGAGAAAGACAAATACTCTATAATATCACTTATATGTGAGAAAATAATACAAATAAATATATGTACAAAACAGATTTACAGACATGGAAAACAAAACTTGTGGTTACCAAAAAGGAGAGGGAGGAGGGAAGCAACAAATAAGGAGTATGGGATTAACAGAAATTATTGTACATAAAATAAACAATAAGAATTTACTGTACAGCACAGCAAAAGTATGCCCAATATCTTGGAATAGCCTCTAATGGAATATAATCTGCAAAAACCAAAACCAAAACCAAAACAATCACATCACTATGCTCTACACCTGAAACTAACAAAGTATTGTAAATCAACTACATTTCAATAAGAATAATAAAGACAACAGCAAATTAAACTCCTAAAAAAGGGCAGAAAATTATATATATAAACACCAAAAAATATAAAAATAGAACAATAGAAAGGATTAAAGAAACATCAAAAATTTGTTCTTTGAAAATACTAAGAAAATTGTTTAATCTCTCCTAAGGATAATCAAGAAGAAAGAATGAACAAAGTACTAACATGACGGATAAAAAAAGAACACGACACCATGGATCCTGCAGGCATTAAAAATACTATAGGACATTATTAAGAACTTTATGCTACTAAATTTGAAATTTAGATCAAATGAAAAAAATTCTCAGAAAAATCATAACTTACTAAAACTGTCCTATGAGGAAACGTAAAATATAAATAGTCCTAAATCCATTAAGAAACTAAATCTGCAATTATAAAACGCTTCACAGAGAAGACAACAAGCATAAATGGCTTCACCATGAATTCTTGCAAACATTTAAAATAGCATCAGTTTTATACAGAGAACAGGAAAAGAGGCATTCACAAAGCCAGCACAATCCTGCTATGAAATTAAGTATTACATTTAAACCTGTAGCTCAGATGGTAAAGAATCTGCCTGCAATGCAGAAGACCTGGGTTCAATCCCTTGGTTGGGAAGAACCTCTGGAGAAGGGAATGGCAATCCACTCCAGTATTCTTACCTTGAAAATCCCAGGGACAGAGGAGCCTGGCTACAGTCCATGAACCCCAAAGAGTTAGACAAGACTGAGCGACTAACACTACTACGATGTTTAAAAAAGAGAAAAACTAAAGGCCAATTTTTCTCATGGGCAAAAAAATAAATAAATAAATAAATAAAATATGAACATAGCAAATCCAGCCACAAACATAAGGGATGATATCACTAGGTTGACATCCAGTTGGCAAGATTCATGAAGCAGTTAGGCATGCAATAGTACTGAAGCTAAGTAAAGAGGTCAGGGCTGGAAAAATAATTTTTGTAACTGTCTTAAAATGGCCGGGATTTAGTAAAAGTTTATTAAATGAATATACAGCAGTATTTTAAAAAGGAAGAATCCTTCTAGTCTCAGTTTCAGGCCAATCTAATTGGGAAATAGATGTCTAATATTAAAAGAAATACCAAATAAAAATGCAATTTTCCCAAATACATGGCCTAGAGAAAGTTTCATTATGTTTCCTTTATATTATAAAAGACATTGGAAAATGAACAAGTAAGAATTCTAGTAAGAAAATGTTTTTGGTAAGAACTGCTTCCTTGCTTAATTTTCTTAGCATCTCATTTTACTCTTTTTTAATGATATTCAAACACTGAATCCTTGATTCCATGCAATTCTCATATAAAAAATACCTACACTGTCTGTGCTTGAATACCCCAGCCCAGCCCTACCCCCTCATTCTCTCTCTCATTAAGGACCATACTGTTTCAATGGTTGTGAAAATTTCTTCTTCCAGACTGCAACAGAGCTTACTTATGATTCATTTGGCGCAGAGTACATGCTACTCTGTAATATTATTTATCTTTTCTCATGCTGCCTCTGCAACAAGAACCTAAACCTATTACAGGTCATAGAGACCATGTTACACAGTTTTTGGAATCTACAGTACCTAAAAGATTGTAAGAGTTCAATGAAAGTTTTTTTGATGATGTAAGTGGTAATGATTTAAAGGCATTAATCTTTTTAAAGGCATCAAAGATGAAAACCTGGTAATTTTTCCGTCATACTTTGCTAAAGAAGACGAGCACACCTAGTAAACTGACACAGGTCTCACGGGCACAGTTATGCGGTGTGAACCCTGGAAATGTAACTCTACATACTTGTCATCAGGGCACAAGTTTCAGACACTTATTCTTCACATTTTTAAGTCATGAGATCTTTATGGAACTATCTTATAACCACAATCAATCTACAATGGTGTATTTTAAGCTTTTGTTCATAATATCTTGCCACCGACATTATCACAGAAGAACTTTTAAGTTTTTGTTCATGATATCTTGTGACCTACATTATCAAGGAAGAACTTGAATAAACTCAAAGGAAAAAATGCTAGCTTATTCTATTAACAAAGGAAATAAAATTCACAATTCATTCCAATCAAAGCCAGTGAATTCAGTTAAAGTTAAATTTAACACATTCAATAAGGAAGAAAACTTTGAACTGCTTTACTTTGAAGGATAGTATTACAATGCTATTTAAACAAAATTCCTTCCTGGAGTATCCTTTTTTCCCTTCTGGAACATTTTTAAAAGTTCCAGAAAAAAATGCAATTTATTTCATATGTAGAGAGATTTTATGCACAGTCTTGGTTTTCTCTGCATAATAATTATCAGACAGTATTTCTAAAATGACCTTTAAAATGTTCCTTCTATGTTTTCTAATATTTCTGACTCTTTATGCTAGATAACCCCACTTCCTTCATACTACCTTCTTATCCAACTTTCTATAAAGCTTAGTGTGGTAATTGGAATAAGAAATGTCCATCTCTTTGTGGCATCATTTTCTAAGACGTACATGTTCTGAAGTAGTTCCTATGAATTCAACCTTTAAAAAATCACCATGTATATATACTGCCAAAATATCCCATTGATTCTATCAGTTATTCAGGAAGTTTTCTCACAACTTAAATAATAGTTTTGAATGTTTGGCATTGACGACAGATGGTGTTTGGATGACTGCTTGAACCCAGGTCTGAATGATTCAATCTAATGGTCTCTAATTAAGGATGAATATCACCATCATCTGAAGAGTGTTTACAAATTATGGATGTTTTACTTTCACCCTAAAAAAAAAAAAAAGAAAACCAACATCAAGACAAACATACTATATCTGGGGGATTTTCCTGAAGGGTTCTCATTTAAGGCATCTTTAAGGAGCAATGACTAGATATGGCCAAAAAGGAAAGAGTTTGGGCATGTCTATCATATTAGGGGAATGGCAAATTCTTGAGGCTCATGACAGTTTTTATACATCAAGTATACATAACAACCATTATATAAATGAGTAAGAAAAATTAAATGCTTACTGTTATGGTAAAGGATAGTAGTTGCCACATAAGGTAAGGGGTGACAGCTGCTAGGAATTCTGAGGCTTGGGAATTAAGTGTGTGTATAGCCCCTTTCCAGAGAGAAAAAAGCAATTCCACTTACCAGGGATGAGCAATAAGGTAACCGACAGAGGAAGTCTTATGGGGGCACCAAGCTGTCCTGATGCATCAGTCAGTCCTAACTCTAGTGTGTAAGTCTAAAATTACCAGTTCCTACCCTATTATCTTTTGATGGTTAGCATTTAAAATGGCACTGTAAATTCAGTTTAAATAAAGAAATTTAAAAATCACTAAATGAAACCACGTATTTTAAAATGAAGGAAAAATGTATAATGGAAGTCAGTAGTACTTTTCAAATGAAGACAGCAGCTAAAAATTCAGTCTGGTGCTTGAACTTCTAAATTAATGTACATTTTTAATCTACTCTGTATCTATATGCATTTTAATATCAAAATAATCCTTAGTTATAAAACAATGTTTAATTTAACAAGTCAAATGGTGGCTCTAGGGAGACATAACCATGTTCTTCCTGTGATCTTGAATACTCACTGGCAACAAACACTTCTGACTACTAGCATAATAAAATGATGCCTCCAAAGAAGGAAAAGAAAGCCTGTAAACCTTTCTCCTATTGGTGGTTCTTATTAGCTTCAAAACTCAGGGTGTTATTACATAATAAGATTATGGCAAATAGCTAAGGGTTAAAAAAAGAAAATATGGCCTTTCTGACCTCTTGAAAAAAAAAAACATTAAAACTTAAAGTCGATAGATTTTAGTGAATTTTCATTGCTTTTTTAAATTCAATGAGGAAGTAAGAAAAATGCATTCCCTCTGTAAATGTAAATTAATTAGCTGAATATGTGTCAGAAGCAAACTTTTTAGCCATTCTATGTTCCAATGACCTCTCTCTGAAAAGCCTTTTCTGTACTTTTCAGTTGCTTAATTTCATTTCTGTAACTATTGTGTATCATTTCTCATTTTAAAAGAATAGTCAAGTGTACATTAGCAAGAGATAATCTCCCAAACCAAGCATAAATTTAGTTTATGTATATCTTGAGTGGCTGCTGCTGCTAAGTCACTTCAGTTGTGTCCGACTCTGTGCGACCCCACAGACAGCAGCCCACCAGGCTCCCCCGTCCCTGGGATTCTCCAGGCAAGAACACTGGAGTGGGTTGCCATTTCCTTCTCCAATGCATGAAAGTGAAAAGTGAAAGTGAAGTCGCTCAGTCGTGTCCGACTCTTCGCGACCCCATGTACTGCAGCCTACCAGGCTCCTCCGTCCATGGGATTTTCCAGGCAAGAGTACTGGAGTGGGGTGCCATTGCCTTCTCCGATCTTGAGGAGCATTATTTTGCAAAAAACAATTGGGTGATTAAGTCCAAACCTGGAATTTATGATTTCTATATGACATATAAATTATTCAAAAATCTGGAGGCTGTGGCTCTAGGTACATAAAAATATTAACAGTTGTAAGCCATAATAGTTTTAGCCAATTTTGTATTTTTTAATTCACACCCTATATTACATTGCAGAAAGTAGAGCCCGCTGATAACACTGCAAACATAAAAATTACTTTAAGATCACAGGGTCGCAAAAAGTTGAACACAACTCAGCAACTAAACAATAACAACACTACTTTTTATTTTAGTTAATTCCACATGGATGGTTTGATATAATTCTGAGTATATGTGGAATTCAGTTAGAAAATCAAATTAAAAGAATGTCATCTATATTTTTAAGTTTAAATTTTAAAATATTAATATTCTTTCTGCACAGATAGATACTTTTGAGATTTTTACGGAAATCAGTCAGCTACAGGCATTTTCTAAATACTTCTATGCATCAGATACTGTTAGATACTAGAGGTTCCTATTCTCAGAATTCATAATAGTATGCAACTTTATGATTTACAGAATATTTTAACATAGATAATCATGTATTGACCTTCACTGCAATTCTATAAATTATACAATGTAAACACTTTGTTCCTTACTTATAATCATTGGAATGTGAGATTAAATAATATTTTTCTTGCATGCCTTTCTATAAAATAATCTAGCACAGCAATAGGGAACAGAATGGGTACTCAATAAATATTTGACAACGAGCGAATTGCTCAAGGTTACACAGCTAGTAGTGGTAAAGCTAAGAATTAAACTTAGGTCACTTAGTTCCAAGACCAAGAAGATGTCAAAGTATTACTATAGATAGCTTTGAGAGGTTGATTCAGGGCATCCGTTTGCACATCTCTGATGAAACTGATTCAACAACTTCTTAATATAGTAATTCTGAAGCTATGTACACATTTTTTTTTTTTTAAAGGTGAAATGGCATGCCAGGAGAAAGTCTATTCATTGCTCTAGTTTTAGCATCCACCCTTGAAGGGGAGGAGGCAGTAAAGAAATGAATTATAGAGATCTAGCATCTGTGTCACCAATGTGGGTAGTTAGGTCACTGGCAGGTATTATCAGACTGAAATTATCTACCTGATGGGAAACTTACGTGCACTTGAGAACAAGAACTATCCAAATATCACTCTTGAATCAGAATTAACCAGGTTGGCTTCAAACCAGCACAACAAGGTTTCCTGAAAGAACTACGTATCTCAGCTTTAAAAAGTGCAACAATAAAATCTGAAATAACACATTTGGGCAGTAAGTACTAAAATGAACTCATTCAGATCTTGGTGTCAGTTACTTAGGTTATTTCATTTGTGTTTAAATTAGTTTTACAATGAATATTTGTTGAAAGGCATTTTCAGGACTGCTGAGTTGAATGTTAAAACATTCAGAGATGCTGTGTGTCATTGGGTAAATCATTTCTAAAGCTGTGCTTTTGCTTAGTGGCTCAGTTGTGTTTAACTCTTTGTGACCCTTTGGATTGTAGCCTGGGAAGCTCCTCTGTCCATGGGATTGCCAGGGAAGAATACTGGAATGGGTTGCCATTTCCTCCTCCAGGGGATCTTCCAACCCATGAATCAAACCCGTGTCTCCTGTGCCTCCTGCACTGCAGATGAATTCTTTACCAACTGAGCCATCAGGGAAGCCCAGCTAGAGCTGCGCTTGTTTTTAATCATTATAAAATGGCAGAGCTGGACTTAAAACACCCCTCAATTACCAGGAAGCCCATATTCAGCAATTTCTGTATAACAATAGCTAACACTAATGAACCCTTCCTATGTGTTAGGTACTGCTCTGAGCACTCTCTTTGTATAAAGTGTATAATCTTCAAACACACCTGTGGTAGGTACTATAATATTCTTCCACTGTACTAGATAAGGAAACTGAGGCAGCAGAGTTAAGAAACATCTTGAAAGTTACATAGTAAGTAAGTAGCAGAACTGAGATTCTAACCTAAGCAGTCTAGTTGTAAAGCCTATACCATTAAGCACCATGCTGTATTGTCTCTGAGACAACAAGAATTACCACGTCCAATAGCACAAACGATAGCTACCTGCGGGGAAATTAACAACATGGTGCCATTAGGCTCTCTTGCCCCACGCTCTCATGGCCTCTTGCCCCATGTTCTGTAAACAATGACTTTGCATGGTTATGAAACAGCTGAGATCACTTATAGCTCTGTGCATGTGCATTGAGTTACCCGCTTGGTCACCCGCTACTTTGTGTGGTACGCCTGTATGAGCTTCACCATGACAGCCCTGGCTGCTGCTGCATCGGGGCTACACTGGCGTGACATCATGGCTATGTTATATGAGGTTATGTTATGGCTACGTTATGGTTATGTCATGGCTAATGCTACAGCTACTGAGTCAGATAGGAGACAGGTTGTGTTATGGCTGCCATGCCAGCCAGGAGAGAATAAACACATCTGCAGTTCCTCGGACTCCTTGCGTCTTCTTCCAGCCTCTTAGTTGAGCCTTGACTACTCTGGATTCAGCAGTGTGGTCAGTGTGAACAGGACTGGCAATACACTACTGTTTACTTTTATCATTATGTGCCAGACATTGAGTTAAGGGCTTTACATTTGTTATTTAATTCTTACAAAAACAATAATCTCTGAGGTAGTTATTATTATACCTATTTTACAGGTAAGGAAACTAACTCAGAATTTTGAAATAATCTCTTCACTGTCAGAGGCAATGGCAGGTTGAAATTCTCATCCTCTTTATTCTGTTTCCAATGCTTATACTTTTAACCACTGGGCAATATTATGATGCTTTGTAAGAAATATACTACTTTTGGAGTTTGAACTCATCTTACACATTTTGCATCCCAAAAAAGTCTTGGTGGGTTTTAGAAGAAAAACATGTAGTTGGAAAAATGCTGAAAGGGTTACCAGCATGGAGCTCTCCTACTAACTTTACATATAAGCATTTGAATTTTCCAAGGACAAACAATCAATATTGGATTAGCAGATACAAACTAATATACAAAAAACAGAAAAGCAACTAGGATTTACTATGGGAACTATATTTGATATATTGTAATAATCTATAATGGGAAATAATCTGAAATATATTTACATATAACTGAATCACTTTGCTATACAAGTGAAACTAACACAATTATTGTAAATCAACTATTGTAAATCACTTTAACTTAAAAATGTGAGAATTCATAAGTAGATATCACATTAAAAATAATAATACTAATAATTGTTGAATTTGAGGTCTGATGCAGGAGTTTGAGAGAATAATTTTCTCTCAGATTAAATCAAGATTCTCCTTAACTGACACAAATGAGTTGTTTCATACACACAATTCTCAGGGTTTTAAGAGCAGCAAGGTCATTAAATAAAAAACTGAAATCTTTTTCCTCTTCTTAATTCCAAATGGTGGTCCCATCAGATCCAATTTGAAATGCACTGGCAGAGCTCAGCATGTAAGCTGGTGCTTGGCTGGCTCAAAAGCCAAGGGACTTTAACTCCATGCACGGATGCACTGTGCATATTTTAGTACCTTTGGGGGAAAAAAAGCAGTAAAGCTAAGCAGGAGGAAAACCTGTCTGTAACTGATTATATTACATTTGTACAAAATGGTATCACCCTCATTGCTTCTAAACACTCTACAGTTCAAAACAAACAAGTGAAATGCTAAGGAGTCCTCTTAAAATAACAGCAACAGTGATAATGCCAATAAATATGGTAGAATTATGCAGTATCTATATCCATTGTAATAAATAACAATAATAACATGCAACTAATCCCCATCTATAAAATAGTAATCTGTCATTAAATTAAGAAAAATAAAACAATCCTTGGTTTTCAAAAAGAAACTTTTAAAAGGCTTAATATGTACAGTGTTGGTATAAACATACACATATACAAGCATATTAAGATGTATCTCTTAGGAATACAAACCATATGCATATTACATATACACATATCCATGTATATACTTATGTATTACAGGCAAGTTTTTAGTTCTAAGAGGGAAAGAAATCTAATTGGTCAAAATCAGTCATAAAATTTTAACCATGTTTCTGAAAAAAAGAACCAGCAGTGCCAAAGGGTAATGCATTGCTAATGGTTTCCAGTGGAATAAATAGCTACTCTGACGTCAAAACTTTGTTACACTCCAATAACTGGCTCACTTGGGGTTTCAGGTACAGCAAGTTACATGTCAGTTTTAAATAAAGTTATAAAAATAGAATGCTTGGTGAACCATATTGTCGCTATGCAACCTGATATGTTATGATTTATATCCAATAAAATGTTAACAAAGGTGATAGATTATACCAAAATAGTATCTGGTGGTTTAAGATGCCCTGCTCCTTAAATTTTAGATTTAAAAAAAAATGCTATACTTTACTTTGTCTTTTCCTAAAGTGGTATATTACTGAGTTACCCACTGTTAGCACAAGTATCAAATTAGAAATATTTACACGCCCCAAAGACAATGTGATTTATGGACTAGTAAATCTCCCTTGATAGATAGTAATAATATTCTAACCAGGAACATAGAAGAAAAGGAACAGTAAATCTACAGAATGCAAAAAAAGGGGGGAAAAATGATTATCATATTAGCCATACAGGAATATCAGTCACTTTTCAGAAAAGGTATTGCTCAAATAAATATAGAATTTATAATCGAAATGGAGCAATTATACCACCTTACCCTAGAACTAGAATTGAAACTATAAGTTGAAAATCCCTGAAAGATATGTTCCAGTTATGTATTATCTTTAATAATGAAAAGATGCTAATTAGCACAGTCACTTTCATTTTAAAGTGGATGTAAATGAGATCTTGTAAGGTTTGACAAATCCATCAAACAGAATATACAATCAGAATGATAATGGTTTTTCTATACCAGTGTCTTGCTATGGATGGCATAGAGGATATATATGTGTAGAAAAGGAAGGAAAATACAATTTCTTTATCAGCAAGAATATTTATTGAAATATTATCAAAACCAAGCAATATATATTTTAATTACTGATGAAGGCAGCAATTTATGTGTAAGAAACTATTCAAATTCTAGTATTAGTCAATTATTTCTATATTATGACAGAAAATCTTTATATTTGGACATTTTTATGTGTTTTAACCATGCAAAAACACATAAATCCATCAATATATATATACTTCTTTTTTCCCCTTATTTTCACTTACTCTGTATAAGGAGGCAAAGAGAAGATTTAGGCAGACAAATCTAACTCTCTGGAGCAATGCCCCCTACATGCAGTGATGTCCCAAGCACAATCACAGGCTACTGAAAATGATCAGCAAACAAAGAATTCTGCTTCATGGAGCTGAAATTCTAGTAGGGGTGGGATATAGTAACAAACATTTTAAATAAATAAATTATATTGTTTAATAAGTGATAAATGACAACAAAAAATAGAAGAGTAAGATCAGAAGTGTTAGGGTCATGCGTGATTTTAACAAAATGGTCAGGTAGGCCTCACTGAGAAGGTGAAATTTAAGCAAAGACTTGAAGCAGGGAAAAAGAGAAGGAAGAACTTTCCAGGCAGAGGAAATAGTGCAATAGCCTTAATTCAGAGGCATGCCCAGTACTTCTGAAGAACAGCAAGGAAGACAGTGTGACTATAGCAAAGTAACAAAGCGACAGAGAAGTAATTAGGAGGCTGAACACTGCAGGGCTTTGTGAGTTACTGTAATTCTTCATTTTCTATAAAATAGTTGCCACTGCAGAGTTTTGAGCAAAGCAGTGACATAACCTGGCTTATATTTTAAAAGGCTCATCAAAGGCTGATGTGTTGAGAATACACTGAGGAGATAAGAAGGTTGGGTAAGAGTTTACTGAGTGATCCAATTAGGATTGGGGTGGTAGCACTGTAGGTGGTGCCATCTAAATATTCATGATGTATTTGAAGTTACAGGTAATAAGATCTGATGGACTGATGAAGGGTGAGAGAGCAAGGGATAAATCAAGGATGAAAACAAGGATTCTGGCCAAATCAATAAGAAGGATAAAGAAGGCTGTAAGTAAAGCAAGTTTCAGGTACAAGTCAAGTATTCATCTTTAGTCACATTGAATTTGAGATCTCTTATACATATCCAAGTGGAAATGTCAAAAAAGATATTTAGTTATACAAGTCTAGAGTTCCAGAGAGAAAATTAATATGAAGATATTTGAAAGCCATTAAACTTGATGAATATACAGAGTGGGAATCCAGACAGAGAATAGAAGAAAACCAAGGAACTCTAAAAATAATACTGAGGAAGGAATACTGATGAAATTATAACTCTCATGTTATATTGATTGTAATAATTGTAATAATATTATTCATTAAGATGCCCATCAGATGTTGTATTTATCTAGACTCCAAATAAAAAGACAGTAAAGAGAAGGCCTACAGGACTGAGACTTTCATTTGCTCAGCCAGGCTTTCATGCTCTTCTCAAAGCTACTTGTGTCTAGCCTTTCTACTATAGCGGGATACAGGTTTCATCATCACATTCCATTTGGCTATTAATTTGGTTAGATAATTCATACCTTGCAGATTTAGGGATTTCAAAGGAATGAAGGGGAAATATGAAGGGATTGTATCTGCCTATGTTCATTAAGTAGGGCTTGATCTAATTTTACATTTACAGACCATAAAAAACCTTTCTTATTCTGTTTTTTATAGCCATCTTTGGTATTTGTACTGTATTTACTCCCATCACAGCACTAACTTCATTTCACACAAGTCTCTGATTGGCTCATTCCATATTGTGCAATTGCCCTGATCACCATCAATGACAGAGGCTTGTACTTTCAGTGACCAATATTACAGCTATTATTATACTAGAGAAATAGGGTGAAAAAATAGGGTGATGAGAAAAAACACATTTTTCTCTTCCAGTTTTGTTGAGATGTAACTGTCATACAGGACTGTATGAGTTTAAGGTGTACAGCATAATAATTTAACTTTACTACATCATGAAAAGATTATTACAATAAGTTAGAGAATACCCATCATCTCAAATAGATACAAAATTAAATAACGAGAAAAAAAGCTTTTTCCTTGTAATGAGAAATCTTAAGATTTACTCTATTAACAATTTTTATATTTAATATATAACACGTAACATGTTAATCATGTTGTATGTGCCTAGAACATATTATCTTATAGCTTAAAGTCTGTACCCTTTAACTACCTTCATCCAGTTCCCCTTCCCCTACTTCCTGCCTCTGGTAAGTACAAATTGGATCTTTTTTTTCCATGAGTTTGTTAATTTGCTTCTTTTTGAAGTATAATTGACTTAGATATACAACTATGGTAGTTCCTGGGGCACACTATAGTGATTCCATGTTTCTTTACATTGTAAAATGCTTTCCACATTAGTCAAGCTACCATCTGTCACCATACAAAGATGTCATATAATTACTAACTATACTTCCATTGTATAGTTAGACTTCTATAACTATTATTCTATTCATTGTTAGACTTCCCTGGTGGCTCAGACAGTTAAGCATCGATCTACAATGTGGGAGACCCGGGTTCAATCCCTGGGTCGGGAAGATCCCCTGGAGAAGGAAATGGCAATCCACTCCAGTACTATTGCCTGGAAAATCCCATGGACAGAGGAGCCTGGTAGGCTACAGTCCACGGGGTCACAGAGAGTTGGACACGACTGAGCGACTTCACTTTCACTTTCACACTTCCATTATAAGTTTGTATCTCTTAATCTCCCTCACCTATTTCTCCCATTCCCACACTCTCCTCCCCTCTGACAACCACTTGATTGTTTTCTATATCTATGACTTTGTTTCCATTTTGTTGCGTTTACTCATCTGTTTTACTTTTTAGATTCTACATGTAAGTGAAATCATCCAGCATTTGCCTTTCTCTGTCTCCCTTATTTCACACAGCATAATTCCCTTCTAGGTTCATCCATATTGTCACAAATGGCAAGATCTCATTTCTTTTTATGGCTGAGCAATCTTTCATTGTTCATCTGTGGATGGACATTTAGGCTGTTGCCATATCTTGGTTACTGTAAACATATGAAAACATAGAAGTGCATATAACTTTTCAAATTAGTGTTTTCATTTTCTTCAGATAAATACCCAGAGTGGAACCGCTGTACCCTAAGGTAGCTCTACTATTAACTTTTTGAAGAACCTTCCTACTGTTTCCCACAGTGGCTGTGACAATCCATTCCCACCAACAGTGCAAGAGCATTTCCTTTTCTCCTCATCCTTGTCAACACTTGTTACCTGTTGTTTTTTGGATATGTGATTAGGGATGTTAAGCATCTTTTCATGTGTCTGTTGGTCATCTGTATGTCTTCTTTGGAAAAACGTCTATTCAGGTTCTCTGCTTAATCAGTCTGTTCATTTTTTGATGTTGACTTGTATAAGTTCTTTTCATATTTTGTATATTAACCACTTATTGGGTATACCCTTTGCATATACCCTCTCCCATTCAATATGTGGCCTTCTCTTTTTGTTGATAGTTTTCTTTGCTATGCAAAAGCTTTTCAGTTTGATGAAGTTCCAATAGTTTATTTTCCTTTTCTTATCCTTGCTTGAGGACACATATCCAAAAATATAATGCTAAGATCAATGTCAAAAAGCACACAGCCTGTTTTTCTCTAGGATTTTGATGGTTTCAGGTCCAATATTTAAGTCTTTAATGCATCTTGAATTTACTTTTGTGCATGGTGTGAGAAAGCAGTCCAGTTTTATTTTTTGCATGTAGTTGTCAGTTTTCCCAACACCATTTATTGAAGAGGCTTTTCCCCACTTATATTCTTCCAAAGCCATAGATTAATTGATCACAAGTATGTGGGATCATTTCTGGGCTCTCTATTCTGTCCCATTTATCCACGTGTCTATTTTTGTGCCAGTACTATACTGTTTAGGTTATTATAGCTTTTCGATAGTTTGAAATCAAGGCACATGATTCTTTCAACTTTGCTTTTTCTTAAGATTATTTTGGTTATCTGGGGTCTTCTGTGTTTCCACACAAATTTTAGAATTATTTGTTCTAGTTTGGTGAAAAGTACCAATGGTACTTTGATAGGGATTGCTTTAAATCTGTAGACTGCCTAGTATTGTCACTTTCATAATATTACTTTTTCTAATTCATAAGTATCATATATTTCCATTTGTTTGTGTTGTCTTTGATTTCTTTCATCAGTATCTTATAGTTTTCTGAATATAACTCTTTTACCTCCTTAGGTAGATTTATTCCTAGGTATGTATTTTATTTTTTCTATTTGATGTGATTGTAAATGGGACTGTCCTCCTAATTTCTCTTTCTTATAATTCACTGTTAGTGTATAGAAATGTGACAGATTTCTGTATATTAATTTTGTACCCTGCAACTTTATCAAATTCATTGATGCACCCTACAGTTACTTGGTGGCATCTTTAAAACTTTCTATATGTAATATCATGACATCCACAAACAGTAATAGTCTTATTTCTTTCTTTACAGTATAGATTCCTTTTATTTCTTTTTCTTGTCTGATTGCTGTGGCTGGAACTTCCATTACTATGTTGAATAGGAATGGGCAAGTGAACATCTTTTCTTCTTCCTGATCACATAGGAATACTTTCATACTTTTAAAAGAGTATCCTTTTCACAATGTTAATCACAAGATTTGAATAAGGGTTACAATGGTAAGGGTAAACCAGCTGTGAAACTGAGGTAAAGTTACACAAATTTTCTGGCCCTAACTTTAAGATTCTACACAGTTAAATGTAGCTAAGAATCCATGTGTACAAACCTAACTGCATTGTGTGCAGCATTCTTGTTTTAGGGGGAATAGCTTTTAAAAAATATGTGTTTATTTGTTTGTCTGCACCAGGTCTGAGTTGCAGCTAGTGGGATCTTCAATCCTCACTGTCACAGGCATGCAAACTTTTAGTGTAGCATGCAGATTCTAGTTTCCTGACCAGCAATCAAACCAGCGTCCCCTGTATTAGGAGGACGATGTCTGAGCCACTGGACCACCAGGGGAATCTCAGGACACAATTCTTAAAACCCAATAACTAGAACATTTATGGTGAAAACAGCAGGATTATTAAATTGGTCTACTGGCCCAGGTTACAGAAGAAATAGATCTAACTACAGTAGTCAAACATTTTTTATTCCTGCCTCTAGAAGAACTACAAGAATTACTAAAAGTTTTAGGCAATGTACTCTTCAAAATGGAGTACTTATCTCAGTTAGGAGTGATAATACGAAATATTTAGCCCTTAAATGATTAGATAAAAATGAGCAGCTCCCATGAAAAATAGCTACATCCTTCAAAGATACTATTTTAAGTATTTTAGATAACTATGACATACAAAAGAGGAAGCTTCTGATATAATTTTGTTTTGGTTTGGCTGGTATTCTATGTTCTTTGAGCCAGAGACTATACAGGTCTAGGACAATTGGGATATACTATAGCCCAATTTTCCTGCAAGGAAATAAAAATATCAGAGATTCAGTTTCAATGAATCCTCAAAGAGTTTGGGGGTGCTCTTCTGTGTCTTTAGACTTGTCTGGAAACTGATCAGTTAACAAATACTTGATCACTACCATGTCCCAAGACAAAAGAGAAGCCAAGAGGCGAATAAGGACAACAGGTCCATGCATGTAGGGAATTACAGTGAGGGAAAAAAAGAATCAAGCCTTTATACCAACAAATTAGAAAGGATAATTTCAGGTACTGATAAATGTTATAAAGAACATAAAAAAGGGGAAATAGAGAACAGTGATAGTGAAGATGAGGAAAGGGGCTACTTCACCTTTAGATGAAGAAAAGGTCTTCACTAAAGGCTGAAATGTTTAGTGTAAACGATGAAAAAGAAGCAGTAACACAATAGGGAAGAATGTTCTAAGCAAAACAATAACAGGAGCTAATTATCTGATCACAACAAACTGGAAAATTCTTAAAGAGATGGGAATACCAGATCACCTTACTTGCCTCCTGAGAAAGCTGTATGCAGGTCAAGAAGCAACAGTTAGAAACAAACATGGAACAAGGGACTGGTTCCAAATTCGGAAAGGATTATGTCAAGGGTGTATACTGTCACCCTTTTTATTTAACTTATATGCAGAGTACATCACGTGAAATGTTGGGCTGGATGAAGCACAAGCTGGAATCAAGATTTCTGGGAGAAATATCAATAACCTCAGAAACGCACATGACACCACCCTTATGGCAGAAAGTGAAGAAGAATTGAAGAGCCTCTTGATTAAAGTGAAAGAGGAGAGTGAAAAGTTGGCTTAAAACTCAACATTCAAAAAACAAAGATCATGGCATCCGGTCCCATCACTTCATGGCAAATATATGGGCAAACAGTGGAAACAGTGACAGACTTTATTTTCTTGAGTTCCCAAATTACTGTAGATGGTGACTGTAGCCATGAAATTAAAAGACCCTTGCTACTTGGAAGAAAAGCTATGACCAACCTAGACAGCATATTAAAAAGCAGAGACACTCACTACTTTGCCAACAAAGGTCTGTCTAGTCAAAGCTATAGTTTTTTCCAGTAGTCATGTATGGTTGTGAGAGTTGGACTATAAAGAAAGCTGAGTGCTGAAGAACTGATGCTTTTGAACTGTGGTGTTGGAGAAGACTCTTGAGAGTCCCCTGAACTGCAAGGAGATCCAACCAGTTCATCCTAAAGGAAATAACTCCTGAATATTCATAGGAAGGATTGGTGCTGAAGCTCCAATACTTTGGCCACCTGATGGGAAGAACTGACTCATTGGAAAAGACCTTAATACTGGGAAAGATTGAAGGCAGGAGGTAAAGGGGATAAAAGAGTATGAGATGATTGTATGGCATCACTGACTTGATGGATATGAGTTTGAGCAAGCTCTGGGAGGTTGGTGATGATCAGGGAAACTTGGCATGCTGCAGTCCATGGGATTGCAAAGAGTTGGACAGAACTGAGCGACTGAACTGAACTAAAGTACCTGATATGGAAATGAAATTGAACATGTCCTCAATACAGAAAAGACAGTATGGCTGGTACATTGTGAACACTGAAAAGGCACTGTGGGTGAGTACAGATACAGGTAAGATGGTGAAACCAATGGTAGAAATATGATACAGATCCTATTTTATTTCATCTTTGTATCTGTAGGTGGCAAGGTCATTGGCTGAAAGAGAGAGAAAAGGAACTAAGAGATTGAAGAAGAGTATGTGCATGCTCAGCCGCTAAATTGTGTCCAACTCTTTGCAACCCCATGGAATGTAGCCCACCAGGATCCTCTGTCCATGGGATTTCCCAGGCAAGAATATTGGAGTGGGTTGCCATTTTCTTCTCCAGGGGATCTGCCTGAGCCAAGGATCGAACCCATGTCTCTTGCATTGGCAGGTGGAGCCAATGAGCCACCAAGGAAGCCCCTTAAGAAGAACAGAGATATAATATAGTTGTCTGGGAAACGAATTTTACTGGTGATAACAAATCCATTTGAAATTAGCAATGCCTTCTTTGTTAGCTAAAATTGCAATCCTTCCCCTTTCCTCTCATCAACCCTTTCTATTCTCTTCCCCACTGTATATTCTCCTTAGTACCAGCTGATAACAGATATTTTACCTCCCACTAGACTGTAGGCCCTAAGAGGGAAAGGATTTTTGTATTTTTTCTTTTCTAATATATCCTCAACATGCCTCACACACAGTTGGTGCCCAGTAATATCAACTAATTGAATGAATTTCTGGTAAGAAATAAATTTTAAATTAGTCCAGTCAGTACAATTACACTCTTTTCTCCAAAAACATTCAGATGCAGGTGCAGAGTAAGGAGTTAGCTAGGTTTAAAGAAATTTGGGAGTTACATGACAACATGATAGAGAAAGAAAGGGGGAAAGATGAATAATGACATAAAGGGAGTCAAGAATATTGAAAAAGAATTACAGTCATTAAAATTGACTAGAGACTAGAATTCACCAGAGGTGAAAAACAATGGGAATATTTGAGTAGGGTATCTACAAAGACAGGAAGTCAAGGTTAGAGAGTGGGATGTTTTAAAAGGAAATTTTAGAGATATAGGGTGTGACCATGTGAATAAATGGCTGAGGTGGGATTAAAGAAAAATCACTAGGGTTAAGGAACCAAGGGAACTCAGAGACCAGGATGTTGAATGGAATTTAGGGTGGTCAGTGACATATTTCTAATGATTCCTAGAGCACCCAGTACCTAGCATCTGTGAAGCATCTAGGGCTTTGTAAGTTGTTACAAAGAAAGGATATTATAGCATTATATTACTTCTGAATGGCACAGGGAATCTCAGAGCTCTGGAATAATGACTCAGTTATACAAGAAAACTGATGACCTAGCAAGAATAAAATTGACCTTCAATAATTTCTTGAGAGAGAACATTATGAGTTTCAAGTTAGTTGAGAGGTTTGGTCTCAAGGCTGGAAGCTTTATTAATTATAAAATATACTGCAGAGAGGGTTATGTGTGAGGAATGAAGCAAAATTCTGGCCAAAATATTGTTTCTAATTTTTAACAACAGAGATTTGGTCCAAAAAAATGATCCTTCTCTTTCACCCTTTAGCTTGAGAAGAAGATATATACTGAGGCAAAAGCATGGTATGTGAAGCAAAGGTAGTAAGTTGGCATCTTTTCAAATCTACTTCAAACACCACTCTAGTAAAAATACAATAAATCTGCACTACTAAAAAGCAAACGGGAGGCTAGAAACTCACAAAGACTTAAAGAAAAAGATATATTTCAGATATGACTAAGGAAAGGCTTTAAGAAGATGAAAGAAAAATCCAAATCTGATAGTGATTTTGATTCAAGAATCACGCTCTTTTTCAAAATATCTGCAGAAATTCCTGAAACTCTTCTCTAGCACTCCAACCACAAATAATGCAAGTTCAATAAGAAAGTGAAGAGCTAAAACTGACAAGGTGGTTGACCTGATACATTTTATTAGTGATGCAGAAATAACAATGTTTTGAATGCTACTGACAAGTCAAAGGTCACTGATAACAAGAGAGAAGATGCTTTTTCTGGCAGGTGAAAAGCAGAATCGAAGGTGAATTTCTAGACAAGAAAACCAACTAAGAGAAGGCTGGTTTGGCCTTTGAATCAATAATTAATTTTGCCTAATCAGCCATGCATACTGCCTAGAAAGTTATATAGTTAGGTTCTTTCACCCCTACTTTTATGAATGAGGAGCAAATGCAGCAAGAGATGTAGGAGAAACATCATTTTTTTAAAAATGGAAAATAAGTTCTAAAATATATCCTTAGTGTCATACCAAATTAGTGCAACATCACATACTAACATCATCTGTTTAATAGGGCAAGGAAGCTAAATTACACAATATAATAATGTGTATAATGATGAGCATTACCTGTTTAATGATGTAAAGAAAGGAGTTATCAATTAAAGAACACTTAACTGAACCTCTAACAAAATGCAATGCAACAAGGAAATATCAAGATTTAAACATAAACATCCCTCACAGAAAATAAAACCTAATTTAAAAAATGATATATTTATATGTTATGGTATTAGGTGGAGTACTAAAGGGGTATTATGATTTTTATTCTAGTACCTAATGGCAACACCGACTCGACAGGCATGAGTTTGAGCAAGCTCTGGGAGTTGGTGATGGACAGGGAAGCCTGGAGTGCTGCAGTCCACAGGGTCACAAAGAGTCGGACATGACTGAGAGAATGAACTAAACTGAACTTAAAGGTACTCTAATTTTCATTCACCTAGTAACAACTTCAAAATACATGAAGTAAAAACTAATGGAACAGCAAGGGAAAAAAAAGAGAGAGAGAGAGACAAATTCACAATTCCACAATTATGGTCAGAGATTTCAACATTCAACAAACGACCAAACCCAAACAAACACAAACTGGCAGGAAAGAATATCATGAAGCTTATTTACGATGACTGTGAAAGAATTTTGTATGCTTCTTTGATTTCAAAATGATTTCCATTGGCTTATTATTATTTTTATAATAAAAAATAAACTAAAATTAGCAAAGTTATATAATATCAGCTTCTCTGGGTTAAAAGTATCCTGCTTTGAATATAAAATCATCTGCAATTGATCCATTCTTAAGTGGAATGCCTTATTCTCTAATTTATTCCTTGTCACACATCTATTAGATCCTCTTTACAACACTGTTTTAAACAAAGAGGATTGAAAAAAAATCCTCATGTCAAGATATTCAAATGTAATAGACGAGACAAATAGGTAAAAACTCCATGATATAATAACTGTTATGATAGAGATAAAAAGTATATGCTGTGGGAACACTAAGACACTTTATTTTAGACTTGGGAAGCCAAGAAGGCTTGCTACAGTGTAGGAGTTTTCTAGGTGAAGGAACAGGAAAGGCATTATAGATATAATAAACAGAAGAACTGCAGACTGGAATAAAAGAAGGATGGGCTATAAGAACAGAGTGGTACATAGACCATCTCATAAATGGCTTTCAAACTCTGACAAAAAGACTTTGAATTTCATCCTTAAAAGATAAGAAACCACTTAAAGTTTTTAAACTGATGAAATCTGTAGAATAAACAAATAGTGCTCCCTTTCAAACATGCTCATGGGCTCATGGCTGTCTTCAACTTAATATAAATTACCAAGAATTTGATAAAAGTTATTGTCAAACTCAAAAATATTATCCTGAACAATTTAAAAAAAAATTTTAATTAATATTATAGCTGCTGCTGCTGCTGCTGCTGCTAAGTCGCTTCAGTCGTGTCCGACTCTGTGCGACCCCATAGACGGCAGCCCACCAGGCTCCCCTGTCCCTGGGATTCTCCAGGCAAGAACACTGGAGTGGGTTGCCATTTCCTTCTCCAATGCAGGAAAGTGAAAAGTGAAAGTGAAGTCACTCAGTTGTGTCCGACTCTTCGCGACCCCATGGACTGCAGCCTACCAGGCTCCTCCATCCATGGGATTTTCCAGGCAAGAGTACTGGAGTGGGTGCCATTGCCTTCTCCGAATATTATAGTTAGCCTGTTTTAATTTATTTTAACGAGTCATTATGGGTTAAACTTATTTAACACTTTTCTTATATTTTTCTGGTTGATTTCAACTTGTTGGGTAACTTGTTAGGAAATGATTTGAAAATAAGAAGTGATGTAAAAAGCCTTTAAAGGCTTATTTTTAACACATTTTATCTTTAAGCCACCTGCTGTACTTCTAAAGTTGATTACAGGACAAAGATGCCAGCAATGGGTAGGGAGAGAATGTATTTTTCAGTTCCAGATTTCCAGTACAGCATTTTCTCTCCTCCTTAGAAAATTCTATTTGAATAACCAATCAATCAGAGAACGTTCTCAGGTTCAAGGACTATTATGAGGCTTGATTTCTGGGTCAGATTATAAAAGACGTTAAACAGATATTTATGGAATCAAGATATGAATCAACTCACTTCATAAACCAATTAAGATGGAGTTAAACATACTGTTGTTATGTTTTTTGAACAAATTCAGTGTCCTAAGAAATGAAAAAAACCAGTCACAAAACAAAATTAAAACTCTATTATTATAAACTGTAACAATTGTGGCAATATTTAACATAATTTAAAATATGCATACTTTTAAATTCACATATTCCATTTTCAATAATTTTTCTTTTGAGAAATTACAGGCACATACAAATTTATATGAAAAAATATATCCATCATGGATAACTTAAAAATATAAAGATTATCAATGAATCTTTTACTTTTTATTTCTCTGTATAAAGTCTTTGAAATCTAGTATGTATTTCACATTTCCACCACATCTCAATTAAGGAGCCAACATTTCATGAGAAATGCTTAATCCATATTTTGGTTTCATAAAATTTATAGTTGAAAGGGTAAATTCATATGCCTAGTTCAGTTCAGTCACTCAGTTGTGTCCAATTCTTTGCGACCCCATGAATCGCAGCACACCAGACCTCCCTGTCCAGTCCATCACCAACTCCCGGAGTCCACTCAGATTCACGTCCATCGAGTCAGTGATGCCATCCAGCCATCTCATCCTCTCTCGTCCCCTTCTCCTCCTGCCCCCAATCCCTCCCAGCATCAGAGTCTTTTCCAATGAGTCAACTCTTCGCATGAGGTGGCCAAAGTACTGGAGTTTCAGCTTTAGCATCATTCTTTCCAAAGAAATCCCAGGAAGCATCATTCCTTCCAAAGAAATCCCAGGGCTCCTTCAGAATGGACTAGTTGGATCTCCTTGCAGTCCAAGGGACTCTCAAGAGTCTTCTCCAACACCACACTTCAAAAGCATCAATTCTTCGGCGCTCAGCCTTCTTCACAGTCCAACTCTCACATCCTTGACTAGACGAACCTTTGTTGGCAAAGTAATGTCTCTGCTTTTGAATATGCTATCCAGGTTGGTCATAACTTTCCTTCCAAGGAGTAAGCGTCTTTTAATTTCATGGCTGCAGTCACCATCTGTAGTGATTTTGGAGCCCAGAAAAATAAAGTCTGACACTGTTTCCACTGTTTCCCCATTTATTTCCCATGAAGTGATGGGACCAGATGCCATGATCTTCGTTTTCTGAATGTTGAACTTTAAGCCAACTTTTTCACTCTCCTCTTTCACCTTCATCAAGAGGCTTTTTAGTTCCTCTTCACTTTCTGCCACAAGGGTGGCGTCATCCGCCTATCTGAGGTTATTGACATTTCTCCTGGCAATCTTGATTCCAGCTTATGTTTCTTCCAGTCCAGCGTTTCTCATGATGTACTCTGCATATAAGTGAAATAAGCAGGGTGACAATATACAGCCTTGACGAACTCCTTTTCCTATTTGGAACCAGTCTGTGGTTCCATGTCCAGTTCTAACCGTTGCTTCCTGACCTGCATACAGGTTTCTCAAGAGGCAGATCAGGTGGTCTGGTATTCCCATCTCTTTCAGAATTTTCCACAGTTTATTGTGATCCACACAGCCAAAGACTGTGGCATAGTCAATAAAGCAGAAATAGACGTTTTTCTGGAACTCTCTTGCTTTTTCCATGATCCAGAGGATGTTGGCAATTTGATCTCTGGTTCCTCTGCCTTTTCTAAAACCAGCTTGAACATGCCTAAGTTATTCTTAAAAGTTTCCCAATAATTAAATCAAATATCAATTTTTTAAAAAAAATTTAAATTCATTAAAATTAAAAACTCAGTTCCTCAGTCACATGAACTTCATCTCAAGGGCTCAGTGAGCTGCCACATGTGGCTAGGGGCTACCATATTAGACAGTGCAGTTCTCAAAGATGGTCATTTTTCCTTATAGACATTTGGTTCGCTAACATATCTTAGTAGGAGACATCAGCTTGAAGTCTGGAAAGGAGTCCCATAACAATACCATAAAAGCCTCAGGTCAGTTTTCACTGGTTTTAATGGTAATAATAACAGTGGCTAGAGTTGTTATTCTATTATTCATGTCTTTTGGCCTATAATATGTGACACACAGTACTTCTTGCTTGATAGGCACTTTAGAGATCATTTGACATTTATTAGCTAAGTTAAGCTTCCTTCGTGGCTCAGACTGTAAAGTGTCTGCCTGCAATGCGGGAGACCCAGCTTTGATCCCTGGGTCGGGAAGATTCCCCTGGAGAAGGAAACAGCAACTCACTCCAGCACTCTTTCCTGGGTAATCCCATGCATGGAAGAGCCTGGGAGGCTACAGTTCATGGGGTCACAAAGAGTTGGATATGACTGAGCTAAGTTAATCTTCTTAGCAATTTTATGAGGTAGGTGAGAGAGTACCAAACTTGCTTGGCTTATGTACCCTTAGTGCCTCAGTACAGTATGTCCAGAACAAAATAAATATATAAAAGTTCCATATTGAGTATTTTGGGCCAAGCAACTTAGTAAGTATTTACATCTTCAAATTTAGAGCTACCTGAAATATTCATTAATTAAAAGAAAAAATACTATTTTTATTTTATTTTTAATCATAATTACTTAGTAAAGGTATATATATGCCTGTTAGACAATGTCCAACTTTTGAATCTTGGCATCATGTTGAATACTACCACCCTCACTTGTTGTTTGATATTAATTTTCATCTTAGTTTTTTTTTTAATCAAAACAACCATTACATATCAAGTTTTGCTAAGGTATGACACTGTTGAAAGAAATAAAATGTAATGTAATGTTGAAACCCAGCCTGGACGTCTGAAAATTCTAAAAATCATGGCATCCAGCCCCATTACTTCGCAGAAAATAGAAAGGGATAAGATGGAAGCAGAGACAAATTTCCTCTTCTTAGGTTCTAAAATCATCGTGAATAGTGACTGTAGCCATGAAATCGGAAGACGACTGCTTCTTGGCAGGAAAGCTATGATAAACCTAGACAGTGTGCTGAAGAGTAGAGACATATCTCTGCCAACAAAGGTCCATATTGTCAAGGTGATGGTTTTCCCAATAGTCACATACTGTTTTGAGAGCTGACCGTCAAGAAGGCAGAGTGCCAGAGAACTGATGCCTTTGAAGTGTGGTGCTGGAGAAGACATCTGAGAGTCCCTTGTACAGCAAGGAGATCAAACCAGTCAATCCTAAAGGAAATCTACCCTGAATATTCATTGGAAAGACACGGTGAAGCTGAAGCTCCAGTATTTTGGTCACCTGATGCCAACAGCTGACTCACTGGAAAAGTTCCTGATGATGGGAAAGATTTAGGGCAGAAAGAGAAGAGGGCGTCAGAGGAAGAGATGGCTGGATGGCATCACTGATTCAATGGACATGAACTTGGGCAAACTCCAGGAGATGGTAAGGGACAGGGAGCCCTGGAGTGCTACAGTCCATGGGGTTGCACACAAAGAGACATGTCTGGGTGACTGAACAACAACAATGTTGAAACTATGGACTACCTTGAACCAACAGCTTGGCTGTATACAGCATGTACTGAGTCTCACTATTTCCCTTGAAAATGTAAAGTATCCTTTTGTAGCCACATGGGTTCACTTAGCCCTCTTGGTGTACAATTTCACAGGTGGTGCTGTGCTGTGCTTAGTTGCTCAGTCATGTCTGACTCTTTGAGACCCACAGACTATAGCCTGCCAGGCTCCTCTGTCCATGGGGATTCTCCAGGCAAGAACGCTGGAATGGGTTGCCATGCCCCCTTCAGGGGATATTCCCAACCCAGGGATCAAACCCATGTCTCCCACATTGTATGCAGATTCTTCACCATCTGAGCCACCAGGGAAACCCAAGAATACTGGAGTGGGTAGCCTATCCTTTCTCCAGGGGGTCTTCTAGGTCACCTGCATTGCAGGCAGATTCCTTACCAGCTGATAAACCAGGGAAGCCCTTCAGAGGTGGAGAGGAAACTAATTATTATTCTTATCATTTTACAAACGGGGAAATAGGAATGGGGTCAAGTCATTTTCCCAAAGTCTCACAATGAGTAAGAGTAGAGCTGGGTTTTGAACACAATGATGTCCATATGTGATTTTTAACAATTCTGTATTTCTGATTCCCAGCCCAAAGAATAAGAAGCCAAATCAGTTAAGAGGGCATATTATCCCCCATCTAGCTGGACATCAGTTCAAGTCCTAGACAAGTTTGCCTTCAGATCTACCGTCTGCCCTTCTTCTGATCTGCTTTGTATTTCAGGGGCGCTAAACTCTGTAGTCTGCACTCCCCAGGATTCTATCAAGGTCAGGCAACAGAAGATACTGACAACAGACCAGAAGTCAGGAGGAAGAAAGAAGTCAGGACATTTCTCTATTTCCTCTCAGTCTCTTTTCTACAATCGCAGCTCTAGCCAGGTGACCTGGTTCTTGAGCACCAGAATTAGCTCCTCACCTTTGTGCTTTCAGCCCAGGATCAGTAATGTCTTCCGACCTTGCTAATTCCTGGATGGCTTCCCTAGTCTGGCTTCTCAGATCTTTAATTACTGTATACAAAGCCCTTCAGTGAGAGAGTCTCCTTTTGTTTCCGAGTCCTTCTGACACTTGCTTATAAATACTCTTTCCAGTAAGTATAAGCTTTGAATGACAGCTAGAGTAGTTATCAAATTTGGACATATCTAAAAATAACCTAGAAGAACTTTTAGGAATGCAGATTCTGGGATCACAGTGAAAACAAAAAAATAGGAGTTAGAAGCTAAGAATTTGTATGGCATGAGGTTGGAGGGAGGAGACAGAAGTAAAGAAACAAATACAAAATTATTCTCAATACTCTTATGCAGCTGAAATTAGAACTACTTAAATCCCAAAGTATATACAAAATGATCATTGAACTGACATTTATGTAAATGATATCATGTTAATATTCAGACAGAGTAAAAACACTAGGACAAGAAAACAACAGGGTTATAATAAATTATTCTTTTAAGATTAAAGAACAATAAAATGGATAGTCTAGCATACACTCACCAGGTAAAGAAATAGAAAATTGTCTCAACCATCTGCAATATAATATTTTTGCACAACAAAATATAGCCAAAATCCTGAATTCTGCACTAATTTTTCCCTTGTTCTTCATGGTTCATTTACTCTATGAAGACATCATCAAATATCATTATTTAGGTTTGTGAACATCTTAAAAAAATTGTTTTGAACCAGCTGTCCTACCCATGTCCAGCCACTTGAGCCATCAGCTGAGGTTCTAGTCATTACAGAGCAAAGATGAAATATCCCCCATTGTGTCCTGCCCAAATTTCGATTCATAAAATCATGAATATAAAAAAATGACTGCTGCCTTGTTTTGTGATGGTTTGTTACATTAATACCTACAGATAACTAAAACAAGCTTTTAGTAAAGTTATTATTTGTTCTTTGAACATGTAACATTTTCCTGGAGAATACAGATGAAGAAACAACATTCTCAGAGCATGTATTTTGAATTAGGTTAAATATACAAAGGTCTGATGAGGAAACAACCTTCTCAGAGGATATATTTTGAATTAGGTTAGGCTATACAAATGGCACCCCACTCCAGTACTCTTGCCTGGAAAATCCCATGGACGGAGGAACCTGGTAGGCTGCAGTCCATGGGGTCGCTACGAGTCAGTCACGACTGAGCGACTTCACTTTCACTTTTCACTTTCATGCATTGGAGGAGGAAATGGCAACCCACTCCAGTGTTCTTGCCTGGAGAATCCCAGGGACGGGGGAGCCTGGTGGGCTGCCATCTATGGGGTCATGCAGAGTCAGACTCGACTGAAGTGACTTAGCAGCAGCAGTAGCAGCAGGCTATACATAGGTCCGTCTAGTCAAAGCTATGGTTTTTCCAGTAGTCATGAATGGATGTGAGAGCTGGACTATAAAGAAAGCTGAGAGCCAAATAATTGATGCTTTTGAACTGTGGTGTTGGAAAACACTCTTGAGAGTCCCTTGGACTGAAAGGAGATCCAATCAGTCCATCCTAAAGGAAATCAGTCCTGAATATTCATTGGAAGGACTGATGCTGAAGCTGAAGCTCCAATAATTTGGCCACCTGATGTGAAGAACTGACTCATTTGAAAAGACCCTGATGCTCGGAAAGACTGAAGGCAGGAGAAGAAGGGGACGACAGAGGATGAGATGGTTGGATGGCACCACTGACTCAATGGACATGAGTTTGAGTAAACTCTGGGAGTTGGTGATGGACAGGGAGGCCTGGCATGCTGCAGTCCAGGGGGTCACAAAGAGTCGGACACGACTGAACTGAACTGAGACTGATACATAGTTAGGGCTTCCCAGGTGGTGCTAGTGGTAAAGAACCCACCTCCTAATGTAGGAGATGTAAGAGAAGCAGGTTCGATCCCTGGGTCGGGAAGATTCCCCTGGAGGAGGGCATGGCAAACCCATTCCAGTATTCTTGCCTGGAGAAGCCCATGGACAGAAGAGGTTGGCAGGCTACAGTCCACAGGGTCACACAGAGTTGCACAAGACAGAAGTGACTTAGCACATGCATAGTTAGGATGAGCTTTCAATGGTCAGGAAAATTAATGACTTATTTTATATATTGCTACTATAACCTACCTGGAGATCCCAGAGTGCTATTCTTAATTTGAAATAACCTTAATATTAAAATATTAAAATTTGCTTCAGCATTTGAATGCTGTAAAATCAATGGAAGGAAACTAGAATAAAACATTTTCCCTCTCAAAAAAGTGGCTGAAATGTTAACAGTATGATATATATCATTTTATTAAATCAGATAGGAAGATAAAAGGGTCTACAATTGTAGCAATTCAGAGACGCAAACACACTGGTTTATGTTTTTAGATATTCTTTCCCTCTTGAACTATTTTAACTGTACCAAATACCATATTGCATAAACTTCTATTGCTAAGAGAGAAAAAGTGTCACCAAAAGAAATCATGAGACTAATTCTAAACACAGCAATACTTCTGTAGCTAACTTAATACTCCACTTGAAGCACATCTGCAAGGAGACTGCTCCACTTACACCAGTGATGATATCAAAACGTCATACATTTTAGGAACTACTCTTTGGCATTTATTTTCAAAATCATCCAAAATCCCTCTAGAATGCAAGTTTTAAAATATACTATTTTTTTAATATAAATTTATTTAATTGGAGGTTAATTACTTTACAATATTGTATTGGTTTTGCCATACATCAACATGAATCCACCACAGGTATACACGTGTTCCCCAACCCAAACCCCCCTCCCTCCTCTTATTACCACACTGCTTCTTCTTATCCTTTAACTGTGGCACAGAATTATATTTTTTTCTCAATAAGGTCTCCGATTAGTAAAGAAATCATAAAACTACGTGTAATTATTCTTGTCCTTTAAGCTTAAGCCACGTTGCCTCTTTCAGAAGAACAAGCACTCACTCAACCTAGGTTAACAAAGTTATTAAAGTAACATGATGTCTAGAAAACAATGTAAGAAATTTGGTGTCTGCCAGTAACCAATTCTTACAGGAGACTGGACTAGATCTGTGAGATCCGGTTCTCAGTCTTAGAGCAGCCTCAGAGAAACTCCAGGCTTCACAGGGAACATTTTGAAAATCACCAGTCAGATCTCTAGAGGTCCTTTCCCCTAATTCTTCAAGAGTGTTTTGGTTTTTTAAAAAAATATCTATTTTATCTCTTGGAAATAAAATAGTTATAGAGAGTTTAAATAAGGTAAAACTAAAATTTTATCTACCAAAAAAAAAAAAGGAAAGACACCGATGAAAGTAAAAAGCAATAATATAATGGGCAAACACAGAAAAGGAAAATACCACACAACTTTACAACCTGATGAAATCCTTTTTCTTACATTTGAAGAAATGAGCATTTTTATATTCTAGGATGATGCTGTCTAAATTATCACTGACTAAAGTTTACTATTTGGAAGTAAACTTTAGCTCTCTTTCTAGGATAATTTTTTGCATATTAACAGTATATTTGAGATGTTCTAGTTCAAAAAACAAATTTTGAGCACCGAGAATACAGAGGTGAATAAGACATCATTTCTGTCTTTGAGTTGCTCATACTCCAGGGTACAGATGGTGCAAAGCATGAGAGGAAATCAATAAATCTAAATATAGTAACAAGAATTTTGATATGAATATCTAAGAACAATTGACAAACAAGTGCATGCTAAAACATACATATTAGTGCTCTTCTATCAAGTACTTGGTTCTGACATTCTCACAATTCTAGTGAAAAATGCAATTTTAAACAGTTTTATTGATATTATTTTAATAGCTCCCTGTCTTAGCTTCCTTATTTCTGCCCTTGGCCCCTTGAGAGTACTCTCAACATAGCAGCCAGAGTGATGCTTTGAAAACATGTCAGACAATGTCATTCATTCCTGTGCTCAAAATCTGCAATGACTTTCCATTTTACTCAGAATAAAAGTCAAAGCTCTTACAACTGCCCACAAAGCTCTGCCTGATCTGTCATGTGAGCACCACCACCCTCCCTCCCATCTATTAGCCTTCTGACATCATCTCTTACTCTTAACTGTTACTTGCTCATTATCTACTTCCCATATGGACTTCCTGGCTTTTCCCTAAACACATCGGGCATGTGTGGTATAACCTTCATGCCTTTGCCCTGCCCTGGCTGCTGCTGCTTGTCAATGCTCATTCTCTCAGACCTATTGTGTGCTAATATCTAATGCTTTCTGCATCTCTGCTCAAATGTCCCATTCCTAATGAGACCCTCTTTACCCTACTGAAAACAGCAACTAGCTTTGTTTACATTCCCCCACATTCTCAATCCCCTTTGTTCTGTTCTGGTATTTTTCCAGGGTACCTATCACATTTCTCACATAGACAATTTACTTTTATTTATTATATGTTGTCCGCTGCTAGGATTAACTTCCATGGGGGCAGGGCTCTTTGTCTGATTTGTTCACTGATTTAGCCCACGCACAGAGAAAATTGCCTGGCACATTGTAGGGGTTCAACAGATATATGTTGAACAAATGAGCAAATTATCATGTTTCTAGAATGCTATTTCAAGAATACAATTTCCAGAGCTGAAGCTGAAACTCCAATACTTTGGTCACCTGATGAGATGAGCTGACTCGTTGGAAAAGACCTTGATCCTGTGAAAGACTGAAAGTTAAAGGAGAGGTGGGCAGCAGACGATGAGATGGTTAGACAGCATCATGGACTCAATGGACATGAATTTGAGAAAACTCCAGGAGATAGTGAAAGACTGCGTGCTGTAGTCCATGGGGTCACAAAGAGTTAAACACACATAGAGAATGAACAATAACATTTCCAGAGTATATTACTATTTTGAGAAATCCGATAAATTCCTTCAAAATATACCTTTTGCTTTCTGATATTTATCTTGCTAAATAATTCCATTTGGCTTTTATTGTTTTTCAAGTTTGGGATGCATCAGCAAATTAATAATGTTCTCTACCATTTTATCACCAACTTTCTCAAACATATCTTTTCACTCATCTCTCTCTAATTGTTTCAAGCACACTTGGAATACTGAAATAGAAAGGAGGTGAGAGAGTCAATTCCTACATAGGTTGATAAGGAGTCCAGGGTTCCCTAGGAGGAGAAAGGAGTCTGGAGCTTTCCAGAAGGAGAAAGGTGTCTGGTGCTCTCAAGAAGAAAAGGACAAACATTTTTTTTCTACATTGCTTTGTCCTAGTCAATACAACAAAGTATCGTGCTCAAGGATGTTTCTTCCTAACAAGAACTTTCTGACTAATCTTGTTATTTTAAGACTTATATCGTGGAAGTGGGTCTGGTAATACCTTTCTATCGTTAGTTTCAACCTTGTTAATTTAAGATGTATGTTGTGGGAGTGGGTCTGGTAAAAGTATATAAGGCCTTGATAAGACTAGTGAGTAGGGGCACTCTCTGTTCCCCTTCTGATATCTATGTCAGAAGCTTTTTCTGTTCCTTTTCATACTTTTATAAAACTCTGCTACACAAAAGCTCTTGAGTGATCAAGTCTGGTCCCTGGTCCCAAAAGTAAAATGGAGGTGTGCACAGAGCAGACTGGAATGATCAAATTTGTTTTTAAAAAAGGAAAACTTGTCCTGGTAATGAAACTAGGATATGATGGCAAACTGATCTGGCATGGTATTGCTAAGGTGGTAAATGGGGCCAAAGTTTATGTATATACAGGATTTCTAGTGGAAATTGTAGGGCAAATAAAAAAGAGAGAAGATTCTTTTTTCAAATTAAAAAATGTATTTTATTTTGCCTGAGCAAATAGAAAAATACAATCGCCCTGAACAGATGGTTAGATTCAAGGCAAAGCAGGTTTTAAGGGGAAGATCAAGAGCTTTGGATGTGTTAGATTTGCGATTTCTATTAGACAGCCAAGTAGAAATGTTGACTAAGCAATTGGAGGAAAATGTCTAGAGATAAAAATACAAGAGTCAACAATGGGTAGATAGTTTTAAAAGCTCTGAGACTGAATAAGATTACTGAGGGAGTCAGTGTAAATAGAAAAGAGGCCTGCAGAATGATCCCCAGAGAAGCATAAATATAATGGGAAGGTAAGAAGGAACTTCTAAAGGAGTTTGAGAAGAACTAAAGAGGTCCTTGATGAAAGTGAAGGAGGAGAGTGAAAGAGTTGGCTTAAAACTCAACATTAAGACTAAGATCATGGCATCTGGTCCCATCACTTCATGGCAAATAGATGGGCAAACAATGGAAACAATGACAGACTTTATTTGGGGGAGCTCCAAAATCACTGCAGATGGTGATTGCAGCCATGAAATTAAAAGACCCTTGCTCCTTGGAAGAAAAGCTATGACCAACCTAGACAGCATATTAAAAAGCAGAGACATTACTTTGCCAACAAAGGTCCATCTATCAAAGCTATGGTTTTTCCAGTAGTCATGAATGGATGTGAGAGTTGGACTATAAAGAAAGCTGAGCGCCAAAGGACTGATGCTTTTGAACTGTGGTGCTGGAGAAGACTCTTGAGAGTCCCTTGGACTGCAAGGAGATCCAACCAGTCCATCCTAAAGGAAATCTGAATATTCACTGGAAGGACTGTTGCTGAAGCTGAAACTCCAATACTTTGGCCACCTGATACGAAGAGCTGACTCATTTGAAAAGACCCTGATGCTGGAAAAGACTGAAGGCAGGAGGAGAAGGGGATGACAGAGGATGAGATGGTTGGATGGCATTACCAATACTATGGACATGAGTTTGAGTAAGCTCCGGGAGTTGGTGATGGACAGGGAAGCCTGACATGCTGCAGTCCATGGGACTGCAGAAAGTCAGATACGACTGAGCAACTGAACTTAACTGAACTAACAGGGAGGAGAAAAGCAAAAGGATCCAAATAATATAGTTTGAAGGAGGAGGAAGTGGGAAACGGCATCACACGATGCTGACAGTTCAAGTAAGAAATTAGAATTCACCATTGAATTTGGTCATGTGGATATCACTGGTGTGTGATAGGAGGAGTTTTGGTAGAGTTGGAAGGTGGAGCAGGTGAAAACATTACTTGGGTAAATCCAAGTAAGAATGGAAAAAGAAGTTCAACACTGAATCTAGACAGATGATGGAATAACTATAACAGAGAAGTGAATACACGACTTACGTATTTGTACTTGAATGTTAACTTGGAGACTGCCTCCAAAATAATAAAAACAGAAGATTCAACTGCTATGGTAACAATAGTTAAGATTTATTTAAATAATTAGGCATTATTTTCTCACTTATGATACTTCATTCATCATGAAGATGATGTGACTGACAGAGTAAATTACCAAAGTCACATAGTTAACGGGAGGAAAAAACTGCAGGTGGTCTTGCCTTCCAAAGAGACTTTCATTCTTCAGGTTAAAAAGAAATCATCCACAATCTATATGAGTATTTGTATGCCGCAGGGTGCGGATGGGGGAAGAGCTTTATGGTTCAGATGGATATAGAAATTTAATACCTAGATGTAATTATTTATATGAGCAAAATTATTTTTAAAATATTTTTTCTTATTCTCTATTATTTTACTTGCTTTTAAAGAATTCTAATATTAATATTCAAAGTTTTAGTCTGCTTTTAATTACTACTATCTACATTATTTAATCAGTAAGGCAAATACTTTGTGTCCTAATCTAAAATAGTCAGAAGCAGAGAGGAGAATGGTGGTTGCCAGGTACTAGGGGAAAGGGTAATTGGGGCGATATTAGGCAAAGGGTACAAAGTTTCAGTTACACAGGATAAGTAAGTCTTAGACATCTACTGTGCAGCACAGATCCTCTGGTAAACAATATTGTATTACATACTTTGAAGTTTGCTAGGAGGGTGGATCTTATGTTAAGTATTCTTATCACAGAATAATAATAATAAATAAATAAATGGAAATAAACCTTTCGAGGTAATGAATATGCTTATGGCACAGATTGTGGTGATGTTTTCAGGGATGCATACTTATCTCCAAATTCATCAAGTTGTATATGTCTAATACGTACAGGTTTTAAAATGTCATTCATCCTTCAGTAAAGTGGTTTACAAAAAATACTTTGTGTTATAAAAATAAGTACAAAGAAGTATTCTTGACTTATAATGTGCTCCTTTTGGGGTATTTATACTCATTGCATTTGATAATATAAATTTAAATTTTAAACCACTTAAAACCATATTCATAATACCAGATGTGGTTCCTTAATGTGAGAAATTTAGATTGTTATTAGGGATATAATAAGAAATAAAGACTGATTTTGGTTTCCACTTGAATTCCTTCCATACAGGTACAAAACTTTGAAATTCCAAGCTTAGACTAGTTCTTATTCTATTTTTCTTCATGATGCGTATGCTGCTACCTTAATAAGGAGAAAAAAATGGGTCAAGCCCTGTTAGATATTCAGAGTGTGGGTGGAAATCCTTTGACGAGCTTTCTGGGGATGCCTCTTAACATGGGAATTGCTGTTGAGATTCCATGAGAAAAAGATAAAATTCTGTCAGTGGCAATATCTCTTACAAATAAACCCTTTCACACCCACTAAAAAAAGGTTAGAAAGGTGCCTGAAATCTAGCAATTAACCAATATCATCACAAAATTTTCATGCAGAAAATCCTACGCTGAGCCTACACATTGCACACAATATGTTCCTTTTAATATACTTGCTGATAAGAAAAATAATTCTCTAAGATATAAAATAAGTACGGGTGTTAATACAAAAAATATTTTCTACATTATTCTATGTCTTCTGAGAGCCTCAATTATTACATGACAATTTACTGTCATACAATTAGCTTTTTTTCTTTCAAAGATATGATTATTTTTGTTTTCAGGGGTTTGACATTTTAAATCTGAATTTTTCAATTTCAGTGAAAGGAAAACAGAATACCATGAGTGGAGGATGGAATAAAGTTTCTTACAACATATAGTATCTAAAGACATAATGGGAATATGTATATTCTCATAGAGGTTCCTTAGGTGTGCAGGACCTCAAGTGGTTTTTATATAGTAAAAGCTAGTAATAAGGGCTCTGAGTTCATTGGAAGGTATACTATATTTAATCAAAGTTTATTTCTGTGAGAAAAACTGTATTTAATGAGGAGTTGAGTCTGCAGTTAGCCCCTTAATTCTCTTTGGAACCTAGATCTAGACTAACAACATTACTTTAAATAGTGGTCTGGAGATTTTACAAGTTCTATTTACATTATGGAAATGCTATTTACAGAGCTGGACTGTGAAGAAGGCTGAGCGCCGAAGAATTGATGCTTTTGAACTGTGGTGTTGGAGAAGACTCTTGAGAGTCCCTTGGACTGCAAGGAGATCCAACCAGTCCATTCTGAAGGACATCAGCCCTGGGATTTCTTTGGAAGGAAGGATGCTAAAGCTGAAACTCCAGTACTTTGGCCACCTCATGCGAAGAGTTGACTCATTGGAAAAGACTCTGATGCTGGGAGGGATTGGGGGCAAGAGGAGAAGGGGACGACAGAGGATGAGATGGCTGGATGGCATCACTGACTCGATGGACGTGAGTCTGAGTGGACTCCGGGAGTTGGTGATAGACAGGGAGGCCTGGCGTGCTGCGATTCATGGGTCGCAAAGAGTCGGACACGACTGAGCGACTGATCTGATCTGATCTGATTTACATTGTGAAAGTAGAAAGCGAGATAAACTCAGTAAACTGCATCTAATTTTTTATTTTACACATTTGATGCAGAAAATGGAAAATCATCATTCATTAATCTATCCATCCATATGACCTTAATCCAGTATCTGCTACAAAATTTGGAAGATACAAAGTCAGGTAAGACACAGTCATGCCTTACAGAGTATACCATATGGGTGTAAACCAACAGAATAATGTGTTAAGAGCCTGGATAAAGATTGCAAAGGGTATAATAAGGGGATAGAAGAAGGATATTAAATCAAACTGGGAAGCCACTGAGGACTTCCTAAAGGACAAGGTACTTAGTCTTGAAAGATAAGTGGGGTAAATACTGATGAACAGCATGTAGACATAGAGAGTGGTAGGACAAAACACGATGCGTTTATTATGTAAAAGTAGTTTAATACATCATGGAAGGTATAAGGAGACTGCTGTGGAGTCACAGGAAATAAATCTAGAGAAATGACAGAGGTCAAATGCTCAATGGCCTCCTATGGTAAGCCAAGAAGTTTAACTCTATCTGGAAAGCTATGGTTCATCATTGAAAAACTTTAATAATTTTAACATGGAATAAAGCCTGCTGTATGGAAGTATTACTTCAATAGCTTATTTAATTTGATCGGTGACATTTTGTTATAACAAACATTTCACTTGTCCTATGAAATGTCCATAATATGTCCTATGTAATGTGTATCCCTCCTCCTCATAAATATTGATAACAATGGCATTTTATTTAAATAACATAGAGTAAGTTCTTCCATACTTTATAAGCTTATTTCCACAATATCTAAGAGTCCTGGCACTCATTACTCTGTATTGTAAATTCCTGTTTAGTATCTATCATTCATGGTAAAGTAGAAAGAGATTATATTGCTCTTTTTACTGAGCTATATTTCCAGAACACAGTTTAATATCTCCTCCAAAATAGTTTCTTGAACTAAATGAGCAACAAACAATATTTAAAGCAAAAATAAGAACAGATATTCCAAAAATAATGTAAGGCTGAGTTTAGAATGCATTTGATATTTTCCCTTCCAGGAGATTTATCTACCTGATCTCACTAGTGGTTCACCTGTATATTTGATAATGAGCTGTCTCTTGTGGTACAGAGACACAGTGCCCTAATCTTGGGCTTCTGAGCATTCCCAATCCCCAGCCTATTTCCCTATACACAGCAGGCACTAAAATGAATGTTGAATTGTGCATTAAATTTAGATTGCATTCTCTCAGGAAACAAGAATAAAATACTAAAGCAGATAATCCAATCCAGCAGCTGTTTGTTTCAGTTTTACTTTAAATATCAGACAAAAGTGGGGGTGTAGAGAACAGGAGGATTATACATATAATTACAGCAAATGTATTTTGATTTAATTAGTTTATGATGTTAGAGAAAATACAACTATTGTTTTCATTCTTTTAATAACTCAGAAGCCCAAACATAAAGGGTTTTACTAAAATTTTCTCATATGTAATAAAATATGTCTCTAAATATGTATTGCTTATACAAGATAAAATAAAATGAAGTCTTTCTAGGTATAGTCACTCTTGTGCTGAACAAGCTGCTATTCTTATCCTGGTACCATATGGTTATGTTCAAATGACGTAGGCAATAAAAATGGATTATCTTAAGTTTGTGAAGAGGTAATTCATTTTCACATAGTTATGATAATACAAAACACCATTTGCATTTCAAATATACACGTTGACTTCCATGAATCGGTTTTGTAAGCTTTAAATCAAATATTCTAACTGAAGAAATAAATCTATAATATTATTTGGGAATGGGTGTGGAGATGCTAATTATATAGGTCTACACACATCTACAGTTAAGTTTGTACTGTCGGAAAACCACCACCAAAGAGTTTATCTGAAATAAACACTTGCAGACTGTCTACTTATGCCAGCAATAAGTTAAATAATAAGAACTTAAACCTACAGAAAATGAAAGCAACTCAAAACTCAGGAAGAATCAGCCTTCCTGAATTTTCAGGTTTCAGAATAAGAAGGTGAAGGTGAAGGTGAAGTCGCTCAGTCGTGTCCGACTCTTTGCGACCCCGTGGACTGTAGCCTGCCAGGCTCCTCTGTCCATGGGATTCTCCAGCCAAGAATACTGGAGTGGGCTGCCATTTCCTTCTCCAGGGTATCTTCCCAACCCAGGGATCGAACCTGGGTCTCCTGCATTGCAAGCAGATGCTTTATCCTCTGAGCCACCAGGGAATCCCAATTTTTAGTCCCTTCAGAATAAGAAGGGACTAAAAATTAAATACAGAAAAACCTTCAACCTTCTTTAATGAGGAAAAAGTAGCTTCCGGGAAACCAGCAACTTACGAATAAAGAAGGAGAAAGCCAAAGAACAGGAGACATATAGGAAATTTTTCTGATTGGTTGGTGACATTCATAAATATTAGTTATTTTGGCCTGAAGCCAAGAGTTGATGGAGAAATCAAAACTTACAAACAGTAAGTCTGGGTGGGAGGGAGAGGAAGACAATAATACAGTTCACTGGAGCAGTGACAGTGGGAAAGAGAGCCTGTAATAAAACACTTTGCATCATGAGGAATGTTGGATACAGTCCCTTACCGTAAATTTTAAACCAACTCCGATAGATCCATGTTAAGGAACCAAGCAGATAGAGACTGGAAATAAGAGCCAATCATCTTGGTATACACCAATGAAATTTCTCAGGATCTTAGAATAATGATGATAATAATTATTATAATCATATATAATCATATAAGATAAGATAATAATATATGATTATACTAATTGTTGTCATCATTATGGGTTTAGAAATGGAAGAGGACCTAGAGATCAAATTGACAACATTCACTGGATTATAGAAAAAGCAAGGGCATTTCAGAAAAACATTCATCTGTTTCACGGACTATGCCGAAGCCTCTGTGTCGATCATGACAAACTATGGAAAGCTCTTAGAAAAATGGAAATACCAGACCATCTTACCTGTCTCCTGAGAAACCTGGATACAGGTAAAGAAGCAACGGTTAGAACCCTGTATGGAACAACTGATTGGTTCAAGATCGAGAAGGAAGTAAGACAGGACTGTCTGCTGTCACCCTGTTTGTTTAACCTGTACGCTGAGCACATCATGAGACACGCCGGGCTGGATGAGTTACAAGCTGGAATCAAAACAGACAGGAAAAACATCAACAACTTCAGATATGCAGATGATACCACTTTAATGGCAGAAAGTGAAAAGGAACTAAAGAGCTTCTTGCTGAGGGTGAAGAAGGAGAGTGAAAGAGCTGGCTTAAGACTAATATTAAAAAAAACTAAGATCATGGCATCCGGCCCCATTACTGCATGGCAAAGAGAAGGTGAAAAGGTGAAAGCAGTTAACAGATTTCCTCTTCTTGTGCTCCAAAATCACTGCAGATGGTGACTGCAGCCATGAAATCAGAAGACTTGCTTCTTGGCAGGAAAGCGATGGCAAACCTAGACAGTGCGTTGAAAAGCAGAGACATTACTCTGCCAACAAAGGTCCATATAGTCAAGGCCATGGTCTTCCCAGTGGTCACGTATGGTTGTGAGAGTTGGACCATACAGAAGGCAGAACACCAAATAATTGATGTCTTTGAACTGTGGTGCTGGAGAAGACTCCTGAAAGTCCATTGGACAGAAAGGAGATCAAACCAATCTTCAGGAAGATCAACCCTGAATATTCACTGGAAGGACTGATGCTGAAGCTGAGGCTCCAGTATTTTGTCATCTGATGCAAACAGACAACTCACAGGAAAACTGCCTGAAGCTGAGAAAGATGGACAGCAGAAGGAAAAGAAGGTGTCAGAGGATGAGATGGCTGGACGGCATCACTGATTCAGTGATCATGAACTTAGGCAAACTTCGGGAGATGGTGAAGGACAGGGAGGCTGGCCTGCTTTAGACCATGGGGTCACAAAGAGTCAGACATGACTGAACAATGACAATAATACTGTCTTCTATAATAATTATTATAACAAAGAAACCATAAGTAAGTAAGTGAAGTCACTCAGTCGTGTCCGACTCTTTGCGACCCCATGGACTGTAGCTCACCAGGCTCCTCCATCCATGGGATTCTCCAGGCAAGAATACTGGAGTGGGTTGCCACTTCCTTCTCCAGGGGATCTTCCCGACCCAGGGATCGAACCCAGGTCTCCCACATTGCACGCAGATGCTCTAATCTCTGAGCCACCTGGGAAACATAGCTAATATTTATAAATTTTATGCAAAAGTATTTAATTACATAATTTTAGTTAATCCTCATAACACACCATGAGGTGTGTGTGAGTAGGAACTCATTTTACAGATGAGAATAAAAACTCAGAAACCTTAAGTCACGCTTTTTAAATCCAGCTGGAAAGAGGCAGAACTAAGACTCCAAAACAGGAGTGTTTGATTCCAAAATCCAGACTGCTTTTCCAGCAGTACATATCTGGATATAGTTGGATATCTGTCATATGTCATATCCAGAAGAGTTCAAGGGGGAAGGATCCAGATAGAGACAAAGAAGGTTCACAGATCTTGTGAGTCCACCAAGGCTCTGGCAAGGAAAAAAAAAAAAAGAAAAACCATCCAAGCAGGGTAACTGAAAAGTTTAATAAAGAGACTATTTACAAACACATGACTAAATTAAGGAGAGACAAAAAAGGATGTGAGAAGTATCCTAAAGCTAAGAGGTGAAGAGTCAAGGGCGAAAAGCAGTGACTGAAATTCTCAAGAGCCAGAGCAGTTACGTAGTAGAAGAGGCCTGTGAACAATGAAGTCTGAAGACGAATGTGGTCACTGCTAAGACACACTCAGACCTTATCTCCTCTGTGTTCTGATTTTCTGCCCCTTTCACTAATTTGCTGAACCCAGTCAGAAGTCAGGAAACAAATGTTGATATATCTGTAAAAGTCATCTTCCTGGGATCAAGGGCAGAGAGGAGATCTAAAGACAAATGGAGAGTATTTAGCACAATTGGTAGTAAATCAGAAGAGTAAGGATTGACAAAGAAAACTGAGAAAAGCAGTCCATTTAGTAAATCTAGGATAAAATACCTTTTTGAGCCTGTCCATCATCCCTTTTCTAAGATACTATCATAATCCCCAATAAGAAGAAAAGTTAAATTACTTTCATATACTATAAATTTTTTAATTATTTGATTAAAATGTTTTAGTCACGTCAGTTCAGTTCAGTTCATTCGCTCAGTTGTGTCCAACTCTCTGTGACCCCATGGACCACAGCACGCCAGGCCTCCCTGTCCAGCACCAACTCCCAGAGTTTACTCAAACTCATGTCCATTGAGTCAGTGATGCCATCCAACCATCTCCTCCTCTGTCGTCCCCTTCTCTCCCTGCCTTCAATCTTTCCCAGCATCAGGGTCTTTTCAAATGAGTCAGCTCTTCGCATCAAGTAGCCAAAATATTGGAACTTCAACTTCATCATCAGTCCTTCCAATGAATATTCAGGACTGATTTTCTTTAGGATAGACTGGTTGGATCTCCTTGCAGTCCAAGGAACTCTCAAGAGTCTTCTCCAACACCACAGTTCAAAAGCATCAGTTCTTTGGTGCTCAGCTTTCTTTGTAGTCCAACTCTCACATCCATACATGACTACTGGAAAAACCATAACCTTGACTAGACAGATCTTTGTTGGCAAAGTAATGTCTCTGCTTTTTAATATGCTGTCTAGGTTGGTCATAGCTTTTCTTCCAAGGAGCAAGCATCTTTTAATTTCATGGCTGCAGTCACCATCTGCAGTGATTTTGGAACCCCCAAAAATAAAGTCTGTCACTGTTTCCACTGTTTCCCCATCTATTTGCCATGAAGTGATGGGACCAGATGCCATGATCTTAGTCTGAATGTTGTGTTTTAAGCCACCTTTTTCACTCCTCTTTCACTTTCAAGAGGTTCTTTAGTTCTTCTTTGCTTTCTGCCATAAGGCACTTATCTCTTAAAAATCTAAATTAAAAGATCTAAATCTAAAAGCAATCATAATTTTAAAAATTGAGATGCAACTCACTTACTGTAATATTCACCCTTTGAAAGTATACAATTCAGCAGTATACACTGTAAATATTTTGACTACAGACATCTCTTACTCTGAAACTCAATTCCACTCCCCAACTATATGTCCTTTGTTCACAGTCAGTGTCTACATTTCACATCTGTTTCATTCATTGCAAAACAGTCAAGCAAAGTACAGGTTAAGAGAAGGCAGTTTTCAGGGGCTTCCAATTCTCCAGGCAAATTGGGATTTCCAGGCAACAGGATCCTGGAAAGTGTAACTGTCATCTACACATTGGTTTGTGTTTTGTTTGAATCATAAAAACTTACTAGCTTACACATATTAATATATTCCAAGCAGACCTAGGTTCTAGGGGTATGAACATACATTAGACAAATGTATTTCTGTCTTCAATGAACATTTAGTACACAATGTGAACAAATATGTAGAACAGAGCCATATTAGGATAGGTAGTTTTAAAAATTTTTTGATCAAGATACATAGAAATATGATTCAACTGAAATCCCATATACAAAAATATAAAATATGCATATATGCATGTGTGTGCTAAGTTGCGTCAGTCATGTCCGACTCTGTGCAACCTTATGGACAGCAGGCTCCTCTCCGTGGGAGTTCCTAGGAAAGAATACTGGAGTGGGTTGCCATTTCCTATTCCAGGGGATCTTCCTGACCCAGGAATCAAACCCATGTATCTTGCATCTACCTGCACTGGTAGGCGGGTTCTTTATCACGAGCACCACTTGGGAAGCCCATACACACAAACACACATACATGGAAATGATACTTAACTTCCATTATGTAATATATTTTCTATTCTATTCCATTCCACTCCATAAAATGTTGACTAAGACCCCAAAAAATGATTTCATGTATTCTCTAAAAGAATACACTATACTATCTAAGTCTAATCCTCACAACATTCCCAGGAAATAGATACTATTATTATCCCTATTTTAAAGAGGAGAAAACTAAGAAACAGAGAGGTCAAGTAATTTATCCAGTTTTTCAGTGAGAAAATTAGAGCTGTGATTAAAAAAAAAAAAAAGAAGCAGTCTGGCTGTAGAACTTTATAATAAGAAAAACAGAGGTTAAATATTTAAGTTACCAAGACTTGAGGGAGAACTAAATGACCCTCACTGCTGATTACACACAAGGGGTGAGCGAAAGGAAATAGTTAAAGAAGACTACTGCCTGGGCCCACTCACTCAACAATTGAATGACTGTTTCCTGGCTGATGCCATTCTCCCAGAGTGACAAGAGGTGGAGCAGATTCTGGAGGAATTAAAACTACTGAAAGTCTTCAGTGAGAATGCAAATACTCGGCAGGAATTAGGAAAATGGCAGGACTGAATGTACTTATCCTTTTTCTTCTTCCTTATATTGGTCAAGTCACAGAAGTGGGAATACTTGAAGGGTCTTTTAAAATTTAGTGCCACAATATTAACATCAGTTTCACCTGTAAGCACGCAACATAATTTTACTTTGGAATGAATTATTTTTAGAATGCTATCAAAATGGGAATGGGATGCTAGGGATCATTAAAGCAAAGCAAAATTTTAATAGGAAGATAAGGAAAAAAAACTCTATAAGTCTCAATCACCATCAGCTTCCAGGTAGAGTGGCAATTCCTAGCCTTCTAAATGGTCTCAGTGTGAGCTCAGTTTCTCAGTCGTGTCCAACTCTTTGTGACCAGATGGACTGTAGCCCACCAGGCGCCTCTTTGTATGGAATTTTCCAGGCAAGTATACTGGACTGGGTTGCCATTTTCTACTCCAGAGGGTCTTCCCAACCCAGGGACAGAACCCACGTCTCCTGTGACCCCTGCACTGGCAGGTGGATTCTTTACCACTGTGCCAGTCTTACTGAATTCATTTCAGTTTTACCCTTCTCCAACCCAGTCTTCATTCAGCAGGCAGAATAATCTCTTAAAGCAAATATGATTATATCAGTTCTTTCTTTCACTGCTGCCCATTCATTGCTGTTAAAATTTAAAAGCTTTAATCAGGTCCTATGGTTTGGCACTAGCTTACTTCTCTAGCCACTTACTATCATCCACTCACACTGTTCACTTTACAGTCCCTTCAGTAATATAACAGTCTCTTTCCTGCTGAAGATCTTTAAATATTCTGTTCTCACTACTACAAATGCTCCCTCCTTCTTCACCACCCCCCACTCTTTACTTAGCTACCAGTCACTACTTCAGATTCTGACTTAAATGCACATACTCAGGTGGCCTTTCAAGATGTTCTAGACTAGATAAGAACATATCACTCTCAGAACATACTGTACTCATATTTCTCTTAAAACATACTATATTCATTCTAAGACATAAAAACAATTATCTTTAAATTACAAATAGTGGAATTATTTGTGTGCTATCTGTTTTGCTTCATTGTAATGGACAGAGGGGCCAGGCAGGCTACAGTCCATGGGGTCAGAAAAAGTTGGACATGACTTAACAACTAAACAACAACAAAACTCTGTGAAGGCATGGACTATATTTCCTAATCCTCTTGAAACCATTAGAACTGTCAGATTGCCTGAAAGTTACTTAGTACAATGTATGTTTTTCTCCAGGCTTCAGAACTGAACGTTTAGTAAACCAGACAGTCAAGTACTTTCATTTCCTAAAACACCTTGTAAAGATTGATATCCCTTACATAAAGGTTATATTTAAAAGTATCCAGTGGGGCAAAATGCAAGATTCTATTTTGGTAATGTTTATATTACCAAAAAGACTTAAGAGGTGACATACCATCATCAACAGTTCAAAAAGATCTAGTTAATTTTTCCAAGTTGTCTTTTTTTAATGCTTGTTTATATTTATAAAAATTCTTTCACTTTGACAATCATAGCATAACTAACTTCTTCTGGTTAGTAAGATTAATAATAACTGTGTCTCATATCTTATCCTTGCACTCTAAATTTTAGGTAGATAGGGTTATTTAAGAAGACAGTATATTTCTTTCACGTGATTTTTACATTGGTCCTGGAGACAAAATGCCTGGGATTGAGTTTGGACTCTGCTACTGAATGTGACTAAATTGCTGTTTTATGTATTTACAGGTATATATAAAATAGTGTGGTAGCAAGAACCCAAGCAGTGAGCCTGAAGCCAAAACCTGCCTTTGCCAGGATATCCTGTTCAAATTTAATGAAAAATAAGAAACATTGGCCAAGAAGGTAAATGGTAAAATTCAAGTGCTACAGAACAGACTACACAACTTGAACAGATGATATGCATAATTTAGAAGAGATCACATCCTGTAAGTAAATACACCTGTAACCTTCCAAGTTAATGATCATAGAACAAACCACAAAAAAATCCAGTTACTGATACTTATTTTTTCTGAAAACAAACAAAACACTGGAAGTTCAAATACTATTAATAACATAATGCTCCTCAAGGATGTGAGAATATAGGAAAAATATTAATATCTCTTATCAAAGGTAAGATTAGACAAACAACACTACAAGCAAGAAACTAACCAAAAAAGACTAGTATCTACACAACTTCCAAAGTGTTACACTAAATAAACTATTACCCATGTAAGAAAGCATTAGTAACACAGTCTCAGGGAAACAAATACACAGATGTTTCCCTTTTGCAAATTTATAGAAAAACTAAGATGTAATCAATTGGTAGAGAACTGAGCCTATATAAAGAACTCAAAATGGAATTTACAGCATTATAAAAAGATTAGTTGGATGCATTAAAATGAATAAAGTCAATTTACGTATAATTAATTTTAGATATTACTGCCAAACAATGCACATGCAATCTGATAATTATCATAATAGTAGATATTAATGTTTAAAAGCCAAAATACTATTTTAAAAGCCATGATCTAGGGAAAGAATAGGAAGCAAAAATTAGACTAGTAAGTTCTCACTTTACCTGGGGTGGTTAACCAATAAATGTTTCTTTTTGCATAGTTAACAATAAACAATGTTTAAGTACTTTAATCCTAAAAAATGTGCAGTCTCCTATCATGAAAGGACATCTTTTTTGGGTGTTAGTTCTAGAAGGTCTTGTATGTCTTCATAGAACTGTACAAGTTCAGCTTCTTCAGCATTACTGGTTGGGGCATAGACTTGGATTACTGTGATATTAAATGGTTTGCCTTGGAAATGAACAGAGATCATTCTGTCACTTTTGAGACTACATCCAAGTACTGCATTTCAGACTGTTTTGTTGACTATGATGGCTACTCCATTTCTTCTAAGGAATTCTTGCCCACAGTAGTAGCTATAATGGTCATCTGAGTTAAATTCACCATTGCAGTCGATTTTAGTTTGCTGATTCCTAAAATGTTGATGTTCACTCTTGCCATCTCCTGTTTGACCAATGCTGGTAAAGTAATGCTCAAAATTCTCCAAGCCAGGCTTCAACAGTACATGAACCGTGAATGTTCTGATGTTCAAACTGGATTTAGAAAAGGCAGAAGAACCAGAGATCAAATGGCCAACATCTGTTGGATCATCGAAAAAGCAAGACAGTTCCAGAAAAACATCTATTTCTGCTTTACCGACTATACCAAAGCCTTTGACCGTATGGATCACAACAAACTGTGGAAAATTCTGAAAGAGATAGGAATACCAGACCACCTGACCTGCCTCTTGAGAAATCTTATGCAAGTCAGGAAGCAACAGTTAGAACTGGACATGGAACAACAGACTGGTTCAAATAAGGAAAAGAGAACATCAATGCTGTATATTGTCACCCTGCTTATTTAACTTACATGCAGAGTACATCATGAGAAACGCTACGCTAGATGAAGCACAAGCTGGAATCAAGATTGCCAGGAGAAATATCAGTAACCTCAGATATGCAGATGACACCACCATTATGGCAAAATGTGAAGAAGAACTAAAGAGCCTCTTGAAAAAAAAAAAATAATAAAGAGCCTCTTGTTGAAAGTTAAAGAGGAGAGTTAAAAAGTTGGCTTAAAACTCAACAACAGAAAACTAAGATCACAGTATTTGGTCCCATCACTTCATGGCAAATAGATGGGCAAACAGTAGAAACAATAACAGACTATTTTCTTGGGCTCCAAAATCACTGCAGATGGTGACTATAGCCATGAAATTAAAAGACAATTATTCCTTGGAAGAAAAGTTATGACCAACCTAGACAGCATACTAAAAAGCAGAGACATTACTTTGCCAACAAAAGTCCATCTAGTCAAAGCTATGGTTTTTCCAGTAGTCACATGTGTATGTGAGAGTTCGGCTATAAAGAAAGCTGTGCGCTGAAGAACTGATGTTTTTAAACTGTGGTTTTGGAGAAGACTCTTGAGAGTCCCTTGGACTGTAAGGAGATCCAACTAGTCCATCCTAAAGGAAATCAGTCCTGAATATTCATTGGCAGGACTGATGCTGAAGTTGAAACTTCAATATTTTGGCCACCTGATGTGAAGAACTGTCTCATTTGAAAAGACCCTGATGCTGGGAAAGATTGAAGGCAGGAGGAGAAGGGGACGACAGAGGAGGAGATGGCTGGATGGCATCACTGACTCAATGGACATGAGTTTGAGTAAACTCCAGGAGTTGGCGATGGACAGGGAGGCCTGGTGTGCTGGTGTCCATGGGGTCGCAGAGTCAGACACAAATGAGTGACTGAACTGAACTGAACTGAATCTTAAAAAATATTGACATCAGTCAGTAGTAAATTGAAAAAAAAATTTAATTGCTGTCAAAATAGCTAGAGAAAAGGCAAAGACAAATATATATACATTGACAATGGACAAGAGAAAATGTAAATGCTGAAGAAAATTTCAATAAAACACAAAAATAGAAAGTGTAAGACAAGATGACATAGAAAGAGTAAGCTTCTCCTGATTTAATTACCCTTTACAGAAAATATGCTCAGATTTGTTTACACAAAGTACATCTGGTATTTGTTGTTTAATGGAAATACACCTAAAATAAAATAGTACAGAAAGACTTAGAATAGCAGTAATATGGATCAAGATAAGACTATATTAGAATTCTAGTAAACTAAGTTGCTGCTTATTTTGGTGGTCATGGACTATGAATTATTTTAATTTACTTCTCAGCACTTTTCTGTACTTTGTCATTTTAATTAAGAAAAAATATTAGTCAGAAACACAAATACTGTGATCTGTGGAAAAATATATCATGCTTCTGGATTGGGATGCAGAGTAAAGATGTCAATACTTTATTATGTATTTACTACAATTCATCAAAATGGTTTTTAAACGTGGCCAAGATATTCAAAGCTTTAAAGGTATAAAAAGCAAAAAAAAAAAAAAACCAAAAGTTCACAAAAGAAATAATACATATAATGAAACACTAGCAATTAAAAAGGTGGAATGAAATATACAAAATCATTACTACTTAGGTGGTAGTTTAACAAGTGAGTTTAATTTTTTTCTGTGTACTTTTCTATATACATTTACCCCAATAAGAATATCTACTTTTACAAACTATTGAATGCAACAGCTTGTTGTATTTTTATAATTTAGTTTTTGTTGTTGTTGTTGTTTGTTAGTCACTAATTTATGTCTGACTCTTGGTGACTCCTAGACTGTAGTCTGCCAGGCTCCTCTGTCTAGTGGATTTTCCACAGAAGAATATTGGAGTGGGTTGCTATTTCCTCCTGAAGGATCTTCTAGAGCCAGGGATTGAACCTGCATCTCCTGCATTGGCAGGTGGATTCTCTACCACTGAGCAAGCCGGGAAGCACCATAACTCCTTTCAGTTCAGTTCAGTCCAGTCGCTCAGTCGTGTCCAACTCTTTGCAACCCCAAGAATCGCAGCACGTCAGGCCTCCCTGTCCATCACCAACTCCCAGAGTTCACTCAGACTCACGTCCATCAAGTCAGTGATGCCATCCAGCCATCTCATCCTCTCTCGTCCCCTTCTCCTCCTGCCCCCAATCCCTCCCAGCATCAGAGTCTTTTCCAATGAGTCAACTCTTCGCATGAGGTGGCCAAAGCACTGGAGTTTCAGCTTTAGCATCACTCCTTCCAAAGAAATCCCAGGGCTGATCTCCTTCAGAATGGACTGGCTGGATCTCCTTGCAGTCCAACGGACTCTCAAGAGTCTTCTCCAACACCACAGTTCAAAAGCATCAATTCTTCGGCACTCAGCTTTCTTCACAGTCCAACTCTCACATCCATACATGACCACAGGAAAAACCATAGCCTTGACTAGACGGACCTTACCTACAGTCAAATGATGCAATCAATTATAATTTTTATTTTCTTTATACATGTCTATATTCTCTAAACTCAATATGCAGAGCACATATTAACTCTAAATTCAGAAAAAAAAAAATGTTTAAAAACAACTGTCTTCCAACATCCATCTTCCACTGTGGTAAAAGTCAGCTAACACCCCAATGCTCCAATTTTAATGTGTTTCCTCTTGTACAGTCCTCAGAGGCAAGGGAAAAGTTTCAGTTTTCAAACAACAGGTGATCCGACATGTCATCTTTTCTGAAAGTGCTAAAATGAGTTAGCCTAAAATTCAGCTTTCCTGTGAATTGCTTAGTTTTTTTTTGTTTGTTTGTTTTTGTGTGTGTGTGAAAATGTGAGTTTCTATTTTTGACTTAGTTTTAACAGAGTGAAGAACTTGGGATTTTTAAGAAGCATAGGCTACTCTTTGACAACAGCAAAATAAATAAATAAAAGAGAGAAAGAAATTAATTCCTCAAAAGATATGCACATTGAAATGACAGAATGTTTCCGTTTTGCATACTTTACTATATGTTGTAATTATAGATGTATTTTTAAGAATATGATCAATTTATCTCATCTGTCCATCCTTCCAACCAACCATCCACCCATTCATCCATTATCCCCAGAAGTAATCCCTAGCCCAAATGTGTGTTTATCTTCATTATGTACATTTTATACTATAACTATAATTGGAGATATATATTTATAAATAATATATAGTATCACTTAGCTTTTTCTACTTTACATAGTTATGCAGGGATGGTGATCATTTATCTGTTCTTGTTTTTCTTAACTATTACTTTCCTTTTCTCTGTACCTCTCTCTACTATTAATTTCTTCTTTCTCAAGTTCTCTATGATTAGACATACAAAAATGCATACACAAAGTCTGTAATAAGCCTATGGATATGTTTCTTTAGATACTGCTTCTTTTATTTAGATGTAATAGATTCTAAGCAGCTTATTTATTTTTTAATATTAAAAGATACCCATGAAAAATAAGAATCCTTTCCCCCATATCCTCATTTTTAAAACTACTGTCTTCCAGTTTACTACGTATAAAGTTTTATACCAGTATTATTTTAATTTCATTTCCCTTTTCACGGCTACTTTTGTGGAGCATCTTTTCACACACTGATGTTTAGTGATTGACCCTTCTATTATTAGTCTACTTTTGAAATTGGAATTTGTTGTCTTATCGATTTTGAGAGAACTCTATTTGATAAATATTAATAGGGTTCAGGAAAAGTTATCTTAGACTATGGCACCTTGGCATACTGAATATCTTTACACTGAAAGAATTTGTGAAATGGCACGTGCAGGTCATAAGGGCCTCAAGTCAGAGAGACCCTGTGTTGTGCTGTGCTTAGTCGCTCAATTGTGTCCAACTCTTTGTGACCCCATAAACTGTAGCCCGCCAGGCTCCTCTGTCCATGGCAATTCTCCAGGCAAGAATACTGGAGTAGGTTGCCATGCCCTCCTCCAGGGGATCTTCCCTACCCAAGGGTCAAACGTAGGTCTTCTGCACTGCAGGCAGATTCTTTACCAGCTGAGCTACCAGGGAAGCCTGAGAGATGCCCTGCTTACATCTAAAAGTGTTTGACATTTTAATCACAACAGCTATTTGATTCTTGTGATATTTATCAACCTGTCATTGACTGTATGACATGAAGCCATACTTGTATTCTTGAATTTAATCCTATTAGGCCATGGCTATGCAGAGTAACGGAGAAGGCAATGGCACCCCACCCCAGTACTCTTGCCTGGAAAATCCCATGGGCAGAGGAGCCTGGTAGGCTGCAGTCTATGGGGTCGTGAAGAGTCAGACACGACTAAGCGACTTCACTTTCACTTTTCACTTTCATGCATTGGAGAAGGAAATGGCAACCCACTCCAGTGTTCTTGCCTGGAGAATCCCAGGGATGGGGGAGCCTGGTGGGCTGCTGTCTATGGGGTTGCACAGAGTCGGACATGACTGAAGAGACTTAGCAGCAGCAGCAGCAGCAGCAGCAGCATGCAGACTATATCATGAGAAACACTGAGCTGGAAGAAGCACAAGCTGGAATCAAGATTGCCGGGATACATATCAATAACCTCAGATAGGCAGATGACACCACCCTTAAGGCAGAAAGTGAAGCGGAACTAAAGAGCCTCTTGATGAAAGTGAAAGAGGAGAGTGAAAAAGTTGGCTTAAAGCTCAAACATTTAAAAAACTAAAATCATGGCATCTGGTCCCATCACTTCATGGCAAATAGATGGGGAAACAATGACAGACTTTATTTTCTTGGGCTCCAAAATCACTGCAGATGGTGACTACAGCCATGAACTTAAAAGACACTTGCTCCTTGAAAGAAAAGCTATGACCAACCTAGACAGCATATTAAAAAGCAGAGACATTACTTTGCCAACAAAACTCCGTCTAGTCCAAGCTATGGTTTTTCCAGTAGTCATGTATGGATGTGAGAGCTGAACCATAAAGTTGAGCACCGAAGAATTGATGCTTTTGAACTGTGGTGTTGGAAAAGACTTGACAGTCCCTTGGACTGCAGGGAGATGAACCCTGAATATTCACTGGAAGAACTGATGCGGAAGCTCCAATACTTTGGTCACCTGTTGCAAAGAACTGACATTGGAAAAGACCCTGATGCTGGGAAAGACTGAAGGCAGGAGGAGAAGGGGACAACAGAGGACGAGATGGTTGGATGGCATCACCGACTCAATGGACATGAGCTTGAGCAAGTTCTGGGAGTTGGTGATGGACAGGAAAACCTGGCATGCTGCAGTCCATGGGGTCGCAAAGAGTTGGACACCATTGAGTGACTGAAGTGAACTGAGCTGAATTATCTCTTTCTGCTTTATTTTGATTTATCTTTTTGTTGTTTAATTTTTTAAAGGGAATTACTTTGTGGATGAACCAAAAAAAAAAAACCTCAATAAAATTTGAGATAAGGTACTATAATTTAATAAAATGAGATTATTGGGTGATGGGCAAAATATACATCCCATCTCTGTAACTATTAAGTCATATGTGCCTTTTAGCAAGCTAATAGGCATAGCTAATAGTTTCCACATTTGTAAACTGCAAAAAGAATACAGTCTTGAGATTCCATTTAAGAAATTAGAGGGTCTGGAAGAATAAGAGACCTTGGGAATCACCACTGTTAGAAACAATAATATCTAAGAGAACCAGGCTGTCTATGCTAGTGATATATAATGGAGACCTATATTCATTCTATAAATATTCAGATCATAATCAAGTAAACTCCTAAAAAGTTTCACAAATATGAATGCTCCAGTACAAGACTTCAAGATGGTGCATTTTAAGTTACTTTGCTTAAAATGAAAGAATGATTAAAAAAAAATACTGTGCCATAAAAACTCACCATCATATTTCTGTTAGAAATAAGGAACCTGGGGTCAAATAGGTTTCTAGGGACTTCACAAACACTGTGATCTTGCAAACAAAAATCTAGGTATATTTATTTACCTATATTTATATTGGGAGATGTGATCACCTAGATTTGCAAAGAGTCTGGGACCTGAGAGAGGTTGAAAAGACTCTTCTAGATTTGCAATCCAACTTTCTAACTTTAGCCTGTGATTAAACCTTTCCATGGTCTTACTTTCGCTACTTCACCAGAGACCTTTTCATTGTTGGACAGCTACAACTTGTAAAAACTCTATGTCCAGTCACAATTTACCTCTAAAATTTTCATCTATTTTTTTTTTTTTTTTTCAGTCTCTGGAGCTTAGCAGAAGAGAACAACTCCCCATTACAGAAAAGAGCCCTTTACATATTTGGAGATGGCCATCTAAATTCCAGGATATTTGTCTTTTACAGCCTGATGGCAACATGGCAAAAGGACATAACTCATTGATTCAAATGTTTTTCTCTAAAGGAAAATGCTTTTATGACTTATAAAGACAATAACCTTAAATTTTTTTTCAAGTTCTACCATAAATGCTCACTATTTTTGACAGAGGGATAGAAAGGTCTAAATTTATTTGTGAACTGCCAAAAGATTTCAAAGAAAATTGCATTACATTGATGTATGTAACCTCATGAATTCTACAGAATTTTTACATACTTATTTACTCCACTAAATTCTTAGAAACTATAAATAAAATATTTTTTAAATGTTTTTAAAGTATGGGTTATCTGGTAAAATACTATTGAAGGATGGATTTCAACACATCTTCAAATATCTGCCAAAAATAATTTTTTGCATTTATACTTATTTACAAAGGATAAATGCAGTAATATTTTTAAGTGGTGCTAAAAATATCACTTACATCAATTATTTTTGTATAAAAAGGGAGGAAATATTTCATTAAGTATAACATCATACAAGGGAAAACAAATTCCAAACAGTAAACCAAGAAACTGATACTGAGCAACAAAATTAAATGTCTATACAGGAGTATTACTTACGGGTACAATTCTGAAAGCTGTTCAGCTATTGCATATGCTGTTGGGTCTCTGTCTAATGCATACAGAGTAATATCTGGCTCCTTCTGTAGAATGGCTCTTGTGTGTCCTCCTGAACCAAATGTCATATCTAGGAAAACCTAGCCAACACAGAAAGAGAAAATTACCACTTAGTAAGAACAAAATTTATTCTTGCCAGCTTACTTTATTTCTAAACACACACAATGCTTTTAAGATTTGATAGCAAATAGAAAAATAATTATACTATTATTAATATATTTATTTTTGCCTAGAGTTCAATTTATTTTACATAAAGTTTGGATCAATTATGACTGATCAGTGCAAAAGAATTTGTCAGAGTATCAACAAAATAATAATTTTTGTCATAGGCTGGCCAGTTCATGACAAATTTACATTTCCTCCCATGAGGTCATACTGGCCATTGTGTTGTGCTGCTAGTTTTTCAATGCTTTCAAGCTCCTGGCTAAAAATATTTCCAACAATTTCTCATCATTTGCAAACAGTTTACAATTGGCGTGACTCACTTTATCACAGTTTCTCTAAACACTTCATATTAAGCATAAAGATATTCAAGGAGAGAGAGAGATTATACCTAACAGTAGTCATAGGACAAATATTTAATTAACAAATTAGACCAGGAAAAAGCCCAGGGCTTAAGTCAAAACATCTGTGATAAATTCTATCTTTGCCACTAAGGAGCTATATTGCCCTGGAAATGTCACTTAAAATTCCACTGTGTCTAGACTTTTCCAGAGTTTAGAAAGAAAAAGAAGGTTTAGAAGAAGATATCCCAATATCTACCTAATTGGTAAGGTGACACATAACTTCTCATTTAAAGTGAAAGTCGCTCAGTCGTGTCTAACTCTTTGCGAATCCATGGACTGTATCCTGTCAGGCTTCTCTGTCCATAGAATTCTTCAGGCAAGAATACTGGAATGGGTAGTCATTCCCTGATCTAGGGTTTGAATTCAGATCTCCTGCATTGCAGGCAGATTCCTTACTGTTTGAGCCACCAGGGGAGCCCCAAACTTCTAGGAAGTGGCCAAAACAATTTTGAAGTAAAAGATTTACCAGGACAACAGGATACAATATACAGGGGTACATACTTTTAAATGCTTGAATCATTCAAGATCCAGTTAATGAAGTTAACTGGATCTCAATCTATTTCTTAGCTATTTTATTTAGCCGCACTAAAAAAAAGCCAGCTGAGAGTTCAAGAAACTAGAAATTAGACCAGGACCACAATGGAAAAGAATATTAAAAAAAGATTATAAATATTTATATATTTATATATAGATAGATATGTGTGCGTTTGTGTGTGTGTGTAAAACTGAGTCACTTTGCTGTATAACAGAGATTAGCATAACATTGTAAATCAACTATACTTCAATTAAAAAACAAAAAGGCCAAGTGGGAAGAAATCAGGCCTGGAGCATAAGAAATATATATGTGAACAAGGTTGTTGAATTGTAGTTAATTTGGAAGTCAAGATACTCTCAACACATCCTCTGAAAGTTATGTTCTTTAGTTTAATGCACTCTCAATAAATTTCACTGATATGATGAAAATAAAAACAATTATTCCAATAATACTGAATATTATAACAACATACACTAGAAGTCAGACTGTTAAAAATGTTTAAACATAAAACTTTTTTAAAAGTTCATGTGTACATTGCACAAAGGAAATTCCTATAATGGATCTGGACATTTCTCTGTCCTGAATATTATAACTTTTTCCAGGGAGAGTGGCCAGAGACCAGGCACAATTATGCTTTGATTTTTTTTTTTTTTGCTACAAGCTACCATGCTGAGTCCTGTGTTCCAATCATGTCCTCAGAAAAGTTAGCCTACTATTCAAAGAATAATATGGAGGAAGTCTTCTGACGAAAATTGAGAAGAGGAGGTATTTAAAGCATTACATCAGATGTAAATGTGATGAAAAGGTACAGGCACTGCTTTTTAACATAAATTTTTTAGCATAACTTAACCTTGCACTGCTATAACTATCAGCACGAAAGGTATGGCTACATATATTTTTCACCTTTTTAAACAGTAACTTTAAAACAATACTTGAAGTCTTATTGTTTTTATGGCTGTTAGCTTAAATCTCACGATTGAGTAATTTCCTCTCCCAGGCTGTATACTTATTTTATACATCTATGAAAAAGTAAAAATCTCCCACCATAGTTCACCTCAGTTTTAAAATTGCTAGCGGTTTAGCATGATTTAAACAGAGAACTTTTCTAGGCTTGGAAAAGTTATATACATGAACCAAGTAGCTGAATTGTGGTCATGCTTTCTTGTTAATCCCTAATATCAAATCCTATATAACCCTAGGTTTAAACTAAGAGTATATCAGATAAAGTAATTTGAACATGATTGCCTTCTCTCAAGCCAGGAAAGCCCCAATCAATATTTAAAAAGAAAAATTCTCATTATAAAAAATATTCTGGAAAATGTGAATGAGATGATTATAATTTACATGATTATTTTTTAATCTATCATGATTATGCCCTTGGTGATATACTGACAATCAAGGAAATTTTCATAGTAAAAACATAATTTACTATTACCAGTCAAGTGTAACACAAAGGATGAAATAGGAGACAAATGGGATTTATGAAATGAGAACTGAACCCTACCATATGTCTTGGGTTAATAGGTGAGTGGAGCCATCAAATTTCATTTTAAAAATTCTAATACACAATGCCCATCAAAAATTATAAGTGACATCTAGGCCTTGTGAGTTACCCAGCACTACAACTGAAAAAGGAGCAATTAGTTTTTCCACATGCGATTACATTTTTTAATTTGTACAATTTGATAATAAAATAAGGAAACTGGACAATTTTTCTTTGCTTAACAAATGTACAAGAACAAAAAATCTGAATGCTTCCAAATAATATTTTTACAAATCTCAACTGTACACATATGCAAATGTTTATGCTACAAACATATGGAATTCTTTCTTTGAATTACCTGATATAATTTATCTAAAAAACCAAACCCATATTTGATACCAAGAATTTTTTCCTGGTAATTTCATTTAATACCAGCATAACCCTGACCAAATCATTTTAACTGCCTAAGTTTCAAATTCTTCATCTAAGAAGTGGGAATAAAACATATCCTTATTTATCTTGAAATTTAAGATTATCTTATTTCTTCCTTACAACCCTGAAGTAGGTGTTAGTAAGTTTTCTACACACAGAAACTAAAATTACACTAAGCTAATAAGTGGATAATGCAACAGCTGAATACAGGTGTATCTGGCTCCTAAACACTCTGACTATGCATTAAATCAATAAAGTCTATCTATCTGCACACTGTTTTACGGCTTTCCAAGCATTAATGTTTTCCTACTTGGTCTAGCAAAAGTCGGTAAAGGAGTATGGAAAAGTGGCATTATCCACATTTTTGCAAACAGAAAACTCAGGTTCAGAGAAAAAATATCATTTGACTAAGATCATATTACTAGTAAGTGAGGGAAAGAGAATCCTAAACAAGGGCTCCCCATCTCTGATTTCTGTGCTCTTTCTGAAAGAAATAAAGAAAGAGAAAAAAGGGAAAGAACAAAACAAAAATAAGAAAAAAAAAAAAAAAGTAAATGATCCGAGATGGCTTTATAAAAAAATACAAGAAAAATTTATTGTTTTATAGATGACTCATTCCCACTGGAACTTAGGCTCTTGAAAATCCATCTTTATGCATCTCTCTCTCTTTCCCACTTCCTTCCTCCCGCCCTCCCTCCCTCCTTCTCTCTCTCTCCCACCATCTCTGTTCCTCTTCTCCTGTTTCAAAGACACCTAGGTATCTAAAGCTTTAGAATGCAGGTTCTTTTTTTTTTTTTTAACCCTTTTTTTTAAATTTAATTTTTTATTTTATTTTTTAACTTTACAATACTGTATTGCTTTTGCCTTATATCAACATGAATCTCTTCCAGGATTTTTGCACAAAAGAAAGAAAAAACTTTCTACAACCACTTTTATATCTTTTAGTTACAAAAAAACAACAAAGTTCAGAAAGAGAGAAAGCTAGTTACACTGGGTAGGTGGTATATTTAAGAAAAAGAAAGAAATTTCTTTGAAATTGAATAGAAGAGATATGGAAAAGATGAACAAATTCCAGAGAGGTGCAGGACCAGTGAAGTGCCTGACAGGTGCTAAGACCTCAGAGCTGCCAGATAGATGACAGAATGAAGGGGACGGATCCTTAGTTATGGGGTTCCCCATGCTACCAGAGTTCCATGCCTCTCTATGGCACAGAAGCAGCAAAACCAACCATTGGTCCTAGTGGGTCTACACAGGTTAAAACGAAAGGCATCTTAGGGGAAATTAAATGTGGTATGAGGTGACTAAGATGATGCAGGGCTTTGGCATAGCTCTGGATGGTGTGTGGGGTCTGGGGGATAAATCAAATTGATAGCTTTACAGAACAGGGAGACTAAGGATCAGAAGTGAAGGTTATTTAAAGAAAATAAAAAACTAGCATTTGCAGAATAGGATGCATAACTACAATTCTTCAATCTGCCTCCAATTTAATATGGTAGTATCAGTGCACAGTAGTAGGTGTGTAGTATATATTTAATGATGTGATATGAAAAAAAGAGCTAAGTCTCCCAATGCAACTATGAAGACAGCAATACTCATCTGTATATATGAATTCAGAAATACTCTTCAAGATTTAAGACTCATTATGATAGGATTACATAAAAGAGTCACAAGATGCCCAACTTTTAAGCCATTTAAAATCTATGTATTCTAATATTAGCAATAGACTCATCGATAACAGAATTTCTTCAGAACATTAATAATGATAAATAACTATGAAACTCTGTAACATGCTTTTATTTACTGATCAGTCTCCTTTGAAATATGAAAATGACACTTCTTAGTTTGGGTTAGCTCTTTCAATCAAATACAACTCAATTACATTTTATCCCCATGGTCTTCTAAATATCATAAAGATTAGATTTTACTTTTCACCATGATGAGTCACACTTGAATAGCTGTGGATCTGATATGGACACGGAACAAACACTGAACTTCAGAGCTCAGAGGGTCACTCTGTTGTTCAGCCGCTCAGTCATGTTTGACTCTGCGACTCTGTGGACTGCAGCATGCTAGGCTTCCCTGTTCTTCACCATCACCCAGAGCTTGCTCGAACTCATGTCCATAGTCAGTGATGCCATCCAACCATCTCGTCCTCTGTAGTCCCCTTCTCCTCCTGCCTTCAATCTTTCCCAGGATGAGGGTCTTTTCTAACGAGTTGACCAAAGTGTTGGATCTTCAGCTTCAGCATCAGTCCTTCCAATGAATATTCAGGACTGATTAAGCAAGATGTAACATACTATTTATTCTACCCCCTCATTTTATTTATGAAGAGACCAAGGCCCAAAGAAGGTAGCTGGTAGCTAGTTGAGGGCAAAGTTAATACAAAAAGCAGATCCTGTGCTCTTTCCACTTCATCTCATAATACTCCCCCATTGAAATTATATAATCACATTGTAATAAAAGCAATTCCTCATTGAAAAGCATTTTCCTAATACAAAGATATATGCAAGTGGGAACTCTGCACAATGGGCCTCCAACACAGTTAAAAACAATTACTGTTCTACCATTTTAATTTTCTTAAGACTTTATGATGATAAGTATGTTGAACTAAATTCCAAAGACAATTAAGTTTTATATGTGGCCTGAAAAAAAAGGTCTGGCCATTATGCACAAGAGCAACTAGTGAAGATTTACTTCTTGAGATGTTGCAGTTTTCAAATGGATCTTGAAACTGAAAACAAAAAATTAAAACACCTAAAATCATAGACTCACAGGTGATTAAAGCTAGAAGGACCTATAAAGATAATCCAAATTTATCATCATTATATACCACTCTGTCTTTATAGATTATATCTATATCCCTTTTATATAATATGTCTCAAATGTGATATCCTTTAAGACAGCTAAGGATGGTCTCTGAAGGGGTGAGACTGGCAGAAATCACGGGATTTGCCCCAGATCACCCTCCACAGACTAGATACTTAAATGACTTTTTTTCCAATATAAGACTTCTAGTCCTTGACATTTTCACACTGGAACAACACTGTTAAAATTGGACAGGAAAACATTTTTAGCCACGAACAGTACGAGGGCAGATCTTCCAATTTCATTTTTCTAATGTTGATTAGTCATTTCCAATCTGTGCAAGATTTTTAATAGTAAGTTCTCATCTGAATTTGGAAACAATATGGCCTGATTTCACTTTAAAATTTCTTCCTATGAATATTTTCTTTTCTGGCAATTATTCATTTTGAATTTTTCGAATTAAAATGTTTTTGAAAGAATGTTAATTAAATTTCACCTATTTGTAACTAGTTTCATTTTGAAATACTGAAAGGTCTCAGGAATATACTTAACTTTCTAGAGTTTTTTCAGGAAGTTATTAAATTAAAACGCATGGCATTAATTGATAATCTGTGTATTTATGGAAGATCCAATATAGATAAGGCCATAGAAGGTAATATAAAGATAAGTTAGGAGACTTCCAATTTGGTGAGAGACTTTAGACATGCTTGCTGCTGCTGCTGCTGCTAAGTCGCTTCAGTCATGTCCGATTCTGTGAGACCCCATAGACGGCAGCCCACCGGGCTTCCCCATCCCTGGGATTCTCCAGGCAAGAACACTGGAGTGGGTTGCCATTTCCTTCTCCAGTGCATGAAAGTGAAAAGTGAAAGTGAAGTCGCTCAGTCGTGTCCGACTCTAGCGACCCCATGGACTGTAGCCTACCAGGCTCCTCCGTCCATGGGATTTTCCAGGCAAAAGTACTGGGGTGGGGTGCCATTGCCTTCTCCGTAGACATGCTTACAAATAACAATTAGTAAAAAGAAATCAACAATATAAGAAAGATATATATAATATTTTACAAGGAGTAAAAATAAATATTAATTTTAATTAGAAATTAGATGAATGAAAGTGTAGTAGGTTACAGTTCAGCTGGGCCTTGAAGGCTGGGCAGAGTCAGAGCTTACCTTTCTTCTCATGTTCCATAGTCTCCAAAACTAATCAGTTATCAAGTCCAGTTGATTTTATCATACAAATATATCTTAAATCTTTCTATTTCCATCATCAATTCAAAGCACCCAAACTTCTTTGCTTTATTAATGCAATAACCTCAAAAGTCATATCCATACCTCTAATTTCACTTGATTCTTCTCACTACACTGTTAACAGGATATCCTTTCTAAAATAAAATAGCAGTATGTGGCATTCCTACTTAAACCCTCTCACAGGCTCTCCAAAAGTCCATGATAGAATCCAAACTTCTGGGCAAAATGGACAATGTTCTTCATATTCTGGGCCCTTCATTTCTTTCCAACATTATCTTTCACTACACCCAGACATGAATTTCACAATGTTTTCTACAGCCATACAGAAGTATGTGCAATAATCAAATATGCCAAGCTGTCTCATGCCTTCTCTCCCATTTGTCTTGTTCCATCTCTCTCAAATTTTCTTTTCAAATAATTTTGAGAACACTAATACGTCCACAGCTCTATTCCAAAAGTTAGAAATACAACAGTATGCCTAAATAGACACGGGTCCTGCTCTCATGTAGTTTTCAGCCTGGAGGCTTGAATATCTCTAATATAGTATCTTATTATTATTATTATATATATATTTTAGAATAACCTCTGAAAGTGTCCTAAACATTTGTGTTGCTGGTGCCAAACAATACATAACACACAGAATGTAATCCATAAATACCTGCTGGATAAATAAAAACAAAGAGAATTAAATTTTTTTTTTAATTTGAAAAGAATTTTAAAAAGACATAGGAAAGGATATGCCTGTTATAAGGAGAGCATGTTCGACCAGACTCCAGGATTTATTAGAAGAAGAGGGTAGAAAGGAGAAAAAGGGAAAAAAGAGTAACGGAAAAAAAAAACTTTCACATATGCTCCAGATACTAGGTTAGTTTTGCAGTATGTAGCCTGTCTTACTTCTCATAGTAGCAGTGTAAGACAGCCAAACTAGAGATCATGCAGGAAAGGCAGTGTGAGATACAACTGCAGCAGTCCTACAAGGACAGGATAAGTCATCTATACCATATTTGCTAGACCCTGGACAGCTTTGAGGGCTTCTTTTTTTATATACAAAAAATAGTTTGACTGCCAACAGTATGAGATGGATGGTGTGAGAATATAGCAGTGACCTAGAGGACACAAAAGCCTGAAATGGCAACAGGGATGGAGACTAATAACAAATGTATGCATGTTTATTTCATATTTATTTTATGCAAAATGTGGTGCTACATATTTTATCTGTAGTTTTCAATCATTTTACACATAGACATAAACACACACACATTTTTAGTTAATTGAATGCAATTTTCAAAACCACACTCTGAGCCAAGTCACTATTATTATTACTTTTTTACAGAGGAGAAAGGGGAGATTTAGAGTGGGCTAGGTAAGCTGGCTGAGGCACAGCTAATGAATGGTGAAACCTGATTTCAAAAACAGTTCTGTCTCCTGAACATGTACTACTAATTACTTTGCTTTTTTACAGAGGTAAGTGAAAAAAGTGAAGTCACTCAGTCGTGTCCGACTCTTTGAGACCCCATGGACTGTAGCCCACCAGGCTACTCGGTCCGTGGGATTTTTCCAGGCATGTGGAGTGGGTTGCCATTTCCTTCTCCAGGGGATCTTCCCAACCGAGGGATCGAATCCGGGTCTCCCGCATTGTAGGCAGATGCTTTACCATCTGAGCTACCAAGGAAGCCTGCTTACAGAGGTAAGACAGTAATTATTATAGATATGGTGAGTGAAGAAGTAAGAAGAATTGTTTAAAGGATCACAAAGCATGCTATCTAGGTAACTAAGAGGATAACTGACACCATTATTTTGCAATTATGTTAACTATGCCACACATTTTAAAAACCTGATCTCATATAATTCTTACCACAGCCTGCACAGTAGGTAAAATAATTCTATTTTACAGATGAGTATATCAGAGTCGTTTATTTAAGACTGTGTACCATTACATGTACCACATGAATTAGTGGTACAATTAGAGAGAGAGGCAGAAATAAGCATTTCCTTTCCCTCACTTCTGCACTGCCCGCCATGCCCTGCCACCTCCATTAGGATCAGAAGGGCCAAGTATCAATTCTTACTTCAGAAGAGAGAAAACTAAAAATACGTGAGGATACATGCAGCTTGAGAGGGAGAACAAAGAGGTTTAAGAATTTTAAACAGGAATAGAATAAGACTTTGTGGTAAACTTAAAACAGTGAAGTGAGGAGTGAGGACTATTGCTGAACAGAGATTATGAAGAGAGTTTAACACACACACACACACACACACACACACACAAGTGTAATAGGCCCAATGATAATAGCAGTAATACATAGAGGAAGCAAGAAGTTTGGTTCCTGAAAGTGCTTGAAGAACATTAAGTCCTAATTGTATTTTTAAAAGCTCATCCTACTAACACACACACACACACACACACACACACACATATAAGATAAATTATTTTCATTATATATATTACACTATATATTACATCATGCAGCCTTTGGAAACACTGTGCCCCAAATATAATGTACCTGGCATACATTTACCAAATGGAATGGAGGAGAGCTCTTTGATATAGCTAGTGAGAAAAGTGTTGAGATGAGCTAGTTATTTGGATATATGATATAACAGATATTCTGACCAAAAAAAAAAACTAGAAAGTAATCTGGTTTATAATGTCACTGAGACGTTTATAATTGCTAAGGCAAGCTATTATTCCACCATTGTGTGCTTAAATCACTCAGACTCTCAGAGAATTCTGTAAGGCTTTACTTATGTTTTCTGTCTAATCTGTTGACAGGTAGACATTTGTCATACTGATGCATTTGCAGACCAAAAATAAATTAGAACATATAACTGTGAACATAGAGGGCCACCAACCTCAATGTCAGCAACCATTTCTCCTACAAAACCCCTTGATTTATTATTGTCTTGTCAAGGTCTGTTGAGTATCCGTCTGCTATGTGCTTATCTTTGTTTTATTTGTAACTATTACATGGGCTTATGTAAAAGGAAAAAAATCTCAAAAGAACATAAAAGTTATACCACAAACAAAACAATCAATGCATTGCAATAAATTTATCTCCTTTCTCATTTTATCAAGAGTATTGGTGTTACTATAATGACTCATTCTGCCTAAATTCTGCACACATTTCATCTTGTAGCTTAAATTCTTATTCACAAAAGAAATCTTACTTGTCATAACAAAACTTTTTTTTTCTCTTCTTCACAAAATATGTTCTTCAATTATATCAAACAATTAGAGTATTCATCCTTACTGGTGATGAGTAACTTTTACTCTTACCTATAATAAGGAATGAATTTCAATCACAAATCTTAGCCCTGTACAATGGACTGCCATTTGATCTGCTTTCAAATACAATGGTTGAATTAACACAAATGACTAAGAACAATATGGCATGAGTGGTCTCAATAAGCTTAATTTCTCAAAGGTCGCAGGCACAGACAATGCTAATCTGTCAGTATCTTTTGGAATAAGAAAAATAGTTTTTATTCAACACCATCAAGAAATTCAGATAATATATTCTGGACAGACTTTTCAAGGAATAACACACAACTACCAAGCATGATAGACAGCTATTTTCTCTAACAATTATTAAGTGTACAGATTTGGAAAAATAATGTGAAAATAATGAAATACTGAATCCTTATTGTCAATGTGTTCAGCAAATGCTCTTTCCAAAAATTTTTGGTGGGGGTGGGGGGTACAAGTCATTTTACTGATGGTGGCTTCAACATGGTTTAAGTATTAAATGTTCAGTTCAGTTCAGTCGCTCAGTCATGTCCGACTCTTTGTGACCTCATGAATCACAGCATGCCAGGCCTCCCTGTCCATCACCAACTCCCAGAGTTCACTCAAACTCATGTCCATTGAGTCTTAATCACCATTAAAATACAACCAATGATGGTAATATTTTTTATTACTCAGTCTCCAAATAACATTAATTTTATACACATCAAAGCAAACCTATATACCTAAGTTGCTGTTGTTTAGTCACCCAGTCGTATCTGACTCTTTTGTGACTCCATGGATTGGGATTTTCCAGGCAAGAATACTGGAGTGGTTTGCCATTTCCTTTCTCCAGCAGATCTTCCCAGCCCGGGGATCAAACCTGCATCTCTTGAATTCTTTACCACTGAGCCACTGGGGAAGGAGGAGGGAGGAGGGTGCAGGATGGGGAACACATGTATACCTGTGGCGGAGTCATGTTGATAGATGGCAAAACCAATACAATATTGTAAAGTTAAAAAATAAAATAAAATAAATAAATAAAATAAAATAAAATGTTTAAAATGTAAATATTATTATTACTTTTCTTGTTCAGATAGTAATACCTTTAAAGATTTTTAGTACAGCCCTTAAAAATTTTATCTTCTGGAGCATAAACAACTGCATTTTCAAATGAATTGGACAGCAGGACCTAATTTAACTACACTGGTATTCTGACATATTACTAGAAACAAAGAATCCAAAATTTTTCAATTTTTAACTGACCAGGAAGACTTTATACATCTTTCAATTGTGGTCAAATGAAGTTGACCAAATGAAGCAACAGTCATACTAAAATCAATTATCTAAAAAAAATAAATAAAATCAATTATCTAATTACCTTGATAATAAAGCAAAAATTATACACTTATTATATAAATTCTGTATGGAGTATAGAGAATTTTGGAGTATAAATTTTACAGGGAGATACAAAGAATTATAAAATATACTGCTAGTTTCCTAATGGACATTCAGTCTCTTTGAAGAGACCAAACATGAATCCCTGGAAATGATTAAATAACAAAATTCCAGACATGTCAAGTGTCAATGTATAGTTATATGTCAATGTTAACAAAGAGTAAATTATGTTTTATGGAAGCAAGTAGTACTATAGACGGTCATGGTCTGAAAAGTCTCCCTCCTCAAAGAAGACAGCCCCAAGTCAAACCTCGGTTAGAACCAGCTAAGCATAACAGAGGAAAGAAGGTGCACCAGCAGAAAGGAAAAATCTGAAATAAAGTCAAAGGAACATAATCCTTGAATCATTAACTGGTTTAATTGTATAGCACACAGGACTTGTAAAAAGAATAAACTAGATTGAATATTAGGTTGTTTAACGTTTCTGAGTCTGCTCTCTTAGTTATAAAATGAACTCAGAAACACACACCTTACAGGGTTACAATGAAAATGAAATAAATTTGTGTATATAAAGTGCTTAGAATCCTTCCTGGCACATAGTGAGTGATTAAAAGTAATAATTATAAAAATGATGATAATAATGATACTTACTACTTCCACCTTCAAGAAGCACAAAAACAGATGAGAGGCCATGAAGTACAGGACTTGCATTGGGATAATGACAGGTAGGGACAGAGGGTTCATGCGAGGAATGACAGAAGGAATGCTACCATGAAGCAGCACTCAGAAGAGTCAAAGCTTAGTTTAGATACAAATGATAAACCTGTAAAAAATGCCAAAGTTGTCACAAAACTTTCAAACCTATTTGTATCAAAGAAAGATGACAGCACTGACCATAAAAACCTCTGCTATAATCAGAGTAAATAATCTGTCTTACTGGGAATCAACATGATCCTCTCAAACTCTGACCCTCTCAAAATATAAACTGCCAATTTGTAAGTAGAAAAAACTGCCAATTTTTTCCTTCATACTCATGACCACTTCTAGTTTATCATATAGCTTTACATTTAAATCAATGACACTAACAGGTGTTAAGTATCAATTCTAGATCACTAACAGAGAATGGGTCATCCTATAAATCGATCCTCATTATTATTAATAATAGCAAAGATTCACCAGATCCTTTCTATGTATGACAACTGGGGGCTACGTTACATGACAACTCAATGAGTAGATGTTATTATTGTTTCTATCTCACATGGAGAAATATTTGCCTAAGGTTGCAATGGTTAATACATTACAGTTATCTGAACCTTTGCAGCCTCTCCTTTGATATGCTCTTAACAAAATTTCCTATAGTTTCTATAATTTATTTCTGAGTGGCACAAGACTCAAATTATGTCATTCCTCTTCTGCTCAAGACTTTCTAATGACCTCCTATTTCACAAAGCCCTTCAAAAAAAAAAAACCAGCAAACCTCATCTAACTTAACTGACACCATCTTCTACTTCATTTTAACTTCTCCTCTACTTCTGAATCACTATTCTAATTAGCAGAGCCTCCTTATTGTTCCTCAAACGCATGCCTGTTACAAAGTATTTGTATTTAATGTGCCACCTCCCTGCCCGATCACAGCAGATATTTAAGGATGGAGCATTTGTTCTATCTTTTCTTCTAGGATTTTGCTTAAATATAATTTTTAGTAAGGCTGTCCCAAATAAAAGGTTTTTCCACCATCAACCCTTATTTCTCCCTTGATCCTTTCCTTGCTTCACTTCTTCTTCATAGCACTTATCCATATAATATAATCAACCTTATAGTCTTCTTTTGTATTATGTTTATGATCTGTGTCACATCACTAGAAGACAAGCTCTAAAAGAGGAAATACAATTTTGAATCTCTAATACCAGGAACAGTACCTGTCACATTGTCGTGATGTTTTTGTGTAGTTGCTAAGTCATGTGTGACTCTTTTGTGACCCCAAGGACTGTAGCTTGCCAGACTCCTCTGTCCATGGGATTTCCCAGGCAAGGATACTGGAGTGCGTTGCCATTTCCTTTTCCAGGGGATATTCCTGACCAAGGGATCAAACCGGAGTCTCTTGCATTGGCAAGCAGATTCTTTACCACTGAAACACCTGGGAAGCTATGTCACATACACCTGAATAAATATTTGTTGAATGCATACAAATATATTTGTAAGGACACAAACTACCAATACGTAGTAAATAAATTTTGTTTTCAAAAGAATAAAGGGAAAAAGGAATTATTATTTAATGAGCATCTAACATGTGCCAGAAGGTCCACTAGTTGCTTGGCATACATTAACTCACTAAACATTCAACTAATAACCCTCTGAGAGATAGATATTGTTCACCCTGTTTGATCAGTTCAGTTCAGTTCAGTCGCTCAGTCGTGTCCGACTCTTTGCAACCCGATGAATCGCAGCACGTCAGGCCTCCCTGTCCATCACCAACTCCCGGAGTTCACTCAGACTCACGTCCATCAAGTCGGTGATGCCATCCAGCCATCTCATCCTTTGTCATCCATTTCCCTCCTGCCCCCAATCCCTCCCAGCATCAGAGTCTTTTCCAATGAGTCAACTCTTCGTATCAGGTGGCCAAAGTACTGGAGTTTCAGCTTTAGCATATTATTTCCAAAGAACACCCAGGGTTGATATCCTTTAGAGTGGACTGGTTGGATCTCCTTGCAGTCCAAGGGACTCTCAAGAGTCTTCTCAAACACCACTGTTCAAAAGCATCAATTCTTTGGTGCTCAGCTTTCTTCTTAGTCCAACTCTCACATCCATACATGACCACTGGAAAAACCATAGCCTTGACTAGATGGACCTTTGTTGGCAAAGTATGTCTCTGCTTTTCAATATGCTATCTAGGTTGGTCATAACTTTTCTTCCAAGGAGTAAGCGTCTTTTAATTTCATGGCTGCAGTCACCATCTGCAGTGATTTTGGGAGTCCCCCAAAATAAAGTCTGATTCTGTTTTCACTGTTTCCACATCTATTTCTCATGAAGTGACAATAACCTCAAATACGCAGATGACGCCACCCTTAAGGCATAAAGTGAAGAGGAACTAAAAAGCCTCCTGATGAAAGTGAAAGAGGAGAGTGAAAAAGTTGTCTTAAAGTTCAACATTCAGAAAACAAAGATCATGGCATCTGGTCCCATCACTTCATGGGAAATAGATGGGGAAACAGTGGAAACAGTGTCAGACTTTATTTTTGGGGGCTCCAAAATCACTGCAGATGGTGATTGCAGCCATGAAATTAAAAGACACTTATTCCTTGGAAGGAAAGTTATGACCAACCTAGATAGCATATTCACAAGCAGAGACATTACTTTGCCAACAAAGGTCCGTCTAGTCAAGGCTATGGTTTTTCCAGTGGTCATGTACGGATGTGAGAGTTGGACTGTGAAGAAAGCTGAGTGCCGAAGAATTGATGGTTTTGAACTGTGGTGTTGGAGAAGACTCTTGAGAGTCCTTGGACTGCAAGGAGAAATTCTTGCAGTCCATTCTAAAGGAGATCAGTCCTGGGTGTTCTTTGGAAGGAATGATGCTAAAGCTGAAACGCCAGTATTTTGGCCATCTCATGAGAAGAGTTGACTCACTGGAAAAGACTCTGATGCTGGGAGGGATTGGGGGCAGGAGGAGAAGGGGACAACAGAGGATGAGATGGCTGGATGGCATCACCGACTCGATGGACTTCAGTTTGAATGAACTCCAGGAATTGGTGATGGACAGGGAGGCCTGGAGTGCTGGGATTCCTGGAGTCGCAGAGTCAGACATGACTGAGCTACTGAACTGAACTGAACTGAACTGATGGGACCAGATGCCATGATCTTCGTTTTCTGAATGTTGAACTTTAAGCCAACTTTTTCACTCTCCTCTTTCATTTTCATCAAGAGGCTTTTTAGTTCCTCTTCACTATCTGCCATAAGGGTGGTATCATCTGCATATATGAGGTTATTGATATTTCTCCCGGCAATCTTGATTCCAGCTTGTGCTTCTTCCAGCCCTGCGTTTCTCATGATGTACTCTGTATAGAAGTTAAATAAGCAGGGTGACACTATACAGCCTTGACATACTCCTTTTCCTATTTGGAACCAGTCTGTGGTTCCATGTCCAGTTCTAACTGTTGTTTCCTGACCTGCATACAGGTTTCTCAAGAGGCAGGTCAGGTGGTCTGGTATTCCCATCTCTTGAAGAATTTTCTGCACTTTATTGTGATCCACACAGTCAAAGGCTTTGGCATAGTCAATAAAGAAGAAATAGATGTTTTTCTGAAACTCTCTTGCTTTTTCGATGATCCAACGGATGTTGGCAATTTGATCTCTGGTTCCTCTGCCTTTTCTAAAACCAGCTTGAACATCTGGAAGTTCATGGTTCATGTATTGCTGAAGCCTGGCTTGGAGAATTTTGAGCATTACTTTACTAGCATGTGAGATGAGTGCAATTGTGTGGTAGTTTGAGCATTCTTTGGCATTGCCTTTCTTTGGGATTGGAATGAAAACTGACCTTTTCCAGTCCTGTGGTCACTGCTGAGTTTTCCAAATTTGCTGGCATATTGAGTGTAGCACTTTCACAGCATCAACTTTCAGGATTTGAAAGAGCTCAACCGGAATTCCATTACCTCCACTAGCTTTGTCTGTAGTGATGCTTTCTAAGGCCCACTTGACTTCACATTCCAGGATGTCTGGCTCTAGGTCAGTGATCACACCATTGTGATTATCTTGGTCATGAAGATCTTTTTTGTACAGTTCTGCTGTGTATTCTTGCCACCTCTTCTTAGTATCTTCTGCTTCTGTTAGGTCCATACTATTTCTGTCTTTTATTGAGCCCATCTTTGCATGAAATGTTCCCTTGGTATCTCTAATTTTCTTGAAGAGAGCTCTAGTCTTCCCCATTCTGTTGTTTTCCTCTATTTCTTTGCATTGATCGCTGAGGAAGGCTTTCTTATCTCTTCTCGCTATTCTTTGGAACTCTGCATTCAGATGCTTATATTTTTCCTTTTGTCCTTTGCTTTTTGCTTCTCTTCTTTTAACAGCTATTTGTAAGGCCTCCCTAGACAGCCATTTTGTTTTTTGCATTTCTTTTCCATGGGGATGGGCTTGATCCCTGTCTCCTGTACAATGTCACGAACCTCAGTCCACAGTTCATCAGGCACTCTATCTATCAGATCTGGTCCCTTAAATCTATTTCTCACTTCCTCTGTATAATCATAAGGGATTTGATTTAGGCCATACCTGAATGGTTTTCCCTACTTTCTTCAATTTAAGTCTGAATTTGGCAATAAGGAGCTCATGATATGATCCACAGTCAGCTCCTGGTCTTGATTTTGCAGACTGTTTGCCTAGGAAAGCCTATAAAATTCTTAAAGAAAATATTGTTTTTCAATAAAAACTGTTTTAATAAACTTCAGATATTAAATGAAGATTTTGTTTAATTTGTAGAGCCTTAAAATGTATTAGAGATAACTGGAATTAGTGTCAATTTTATTTGGTTTGAATCTTAGATTTGATTTTAGATTCTTTTAGGAGTTCTTCATTCTGATTATTGCATAAGATATGCCAATACTTTACCCAACTACTTCAACATAATCTTTTAATACAGTGCTAGAGAAACACACGGGTACCCTTAAGACCACTGAAATTGAAGTTAACAAATAGGGTTCATTTAGAAAAGGGTCTCCATTCTATGACCTTGGAAAGTCAATTAATAAAGGTGAGGCTTAATATAGTTATATGAAATAAAGGGATAATTCATATAAAAACACTATACACTGTAGATCATTAAAAATATTATTGCTATTAAATATTTGACAGTGACTATAATGGCATGACATCTAATTCTGTCTCAAATGTGCTTAGAAATACTGTCTTTCAAAACACCATAAATCAAAAATCAGAAAACTAAGTCAGAGCGTTAAAATGATTTATTGCCTATGAAAAATAATTAAAGAGCTTAAAGGTCTCACTATAACAATATACCACCTGTTTAGTTTGACTGCATGGGGAACCTCAAAAGCCTGTATGATGGTCTTTCTTCAGGTTCATGAAACCTGTGTCGTGAGCCTCCCATACTTCCCGCAGTTATGACACTCTCCCCTCCCACGTTCAAAAAAGTGTGGTCAGAGTACTTGAAGCAAAAAACTAGAATAATAAAAGCATTTCATAGTACAAAGGTACTTAAATGTCAAATATGAGCATTACTGCAGAGATTATTTAGGTTTCTAAACAATAAGTGTAACGTGAAAACTAGTACCAGGATATTTTTTAAGCACCAGGACTATATTATGTTAAAATACAAAGGGAACAACTTCTTTAAGCAAACAAAAAACTATAAATTGCTATAACAAAGGGAAGCTAGTCTTCCCTGTGTGTCTACTTTCAATTTTCTAGTGCGTCTTCAGAGTTATTTCTATTTATTAAACAACCAAAAATGTCCAATATTACCAATTCATTCTAAATTAGATCATCTTGAATCATGCTTTCTGGATTTGAGAAGGAAACACTATTAAACTACATAAAAAGTCAATTTTTCCGATTATTCCTTCAATCCTTCACCTAAAATTAAGTTTCTACTCTCAGTTCTCTATCTTCAGTTCTAGATTTATGTCACAATAAACATGACTCCAAAATAAGTTGATAATCAGTTAAAGCCTGGAAAGTTATTCCAAGTTGTGTGTTACAGAACATGTTATCATTTGTTGTGAGACAGTATCATTTGTTTTTATATTACAAAGTATCAAGGCTATTATTTATTTGACACAATCTTCAGAAGATACAAAGTAGAAAAGATATCTTTGAATGAATACCTGATCCTACAAAACAAACAAATAAGCAAAGGAGGAAGTTTAGTTACCTATGATTGAACTAAAAAGTTAATACCTCAAATAACTTCAAATGATCTGATTAATCGTTTGAAAAAAGTTTAAAATATATAAACACTGAGTATATCAAATGAGATCAGGAACAGACTAATGTAAGATAATAAACATTAAAATATTAAACCAGATGAAGAAAATTTTTTCTTACCATTGCTGGGAAGAGAAAATTAGGCAGAACCAACCAGCTACTTTCTATTAATTAGCAAGATATTTTACTGTCAGAAGACAATGCTAAACTATTTTCTGACTACTAGTTTTCACAATAGGTTTAAAAATAAATCAACTTTGCCTTTCAGGGTTTATCTAATTTCAGACTTGTAATTGTTGTTACTGCTTAAAATGTTTCTCTGCCAAAACCACTCTTCCATAACATATCACCACTTGCTTTTTATATTTGGAGTTCATAATTAACACTAGGATACTACCACAAGACGTGAAATACACCACAGATGTACGTCCAGACACTATTTTTATAGAAATATTTTTAAGTTGTAAAAAAAAAAAAAAATTGTTCTAAAAAAATTTGTTTTTACAAAAATGGTACAGTCCTTGAAAGTTAAATTTCTATGTTAACATAAAGTTTAAATAAATTTAGATCTTCTTGCCTCTTTAAACCTCTATTTCAGGTTTTTTCTAAGTCTTCCAATTTTAGTTAATTGTTAAATTCTCAGGCGAATGTCACAAACTACTAAAAAACCATAACACATAGGAAGAATAAAAGCAATCTGAAATACTGGTACAATTTGATACGTACAATTTGATACCTAAACAAAAGACATTATAAGGAAACAGTCTAGAGTTCACCAAATTACAGAGAGTAAATATTTACTTTAAAACTGCAGATAAAATTTTAAATACAAGTATTGTGACCAATTTTAAATTCTACAGGCAAAAGTTAAAAACATCTATGCTAGAGTTCAATTCTACAAAACAATTTATAACTTCAGGGATAATTTTAGAATATAAACCATAATATAATAATCATATGAAGGAAGCATCACTTGCATTCTAGGAGATATATAGTAACATCCTACTGTCAAGCAAAGTTATTATTAGTAGGCTCAGTGTTATAACTTCACTACACTGTATGATATAAATGAAATCTAGAATAATTCTCATCAGAGCCAGTCTACATCTATTACTTTGATTGAACAAGTTGTAACTAAAGCAAATGAGCTAAGTTTAGCAACTATTGACTTACTCTATCATTAAATTTTTTTTAATTTTGTTCATTGTCTTAATTTGTAATAATTCACATTATAATTCTATCTAATGTAAACATTATTTTTGCTTCTTCTGTCATGATCATTTATCCAGGTTTTGAAACACATGTAATTCAACAGATTAATTATTAAGTATTTAATGTGTAAGTAACATGCTAATCTCTTTATATAAAAATGTGGCTATATGACTTCATGCAAATCACTTCACCTCTTACTAGGATTCAATTTTTCCAATGATACATCAAGAAGATTAAAAAACATGATCTCTTCAACCTCAAATATTCTGTAATTCTAAAATAAGTAGCATCTAAACATATCTGACTATTAATTGATATTTCCCTTGCATATTTAATACAACTAAGTAAACTTGAAATAACTCTATAACTTAGTATCACATCAAGTGAGCTGGAAACTTAAATCCAAAGAATAAGTATCAAAATATTGATAAGTGTTTGAAACAATGAATTTTATGCTACAATTTCTGAGAACATTAGTTGACCTTTACTCATCATCTAATAAAACATAAATTTTCTTTGTTATTGTTAGTCATGGGAAAAAAGGTTCATGTGAGGAAGGGATTTTATCTATGGTCTAGGATAAATGAGAAAAGAGGTCATCCATCTGTTTTCCTCCTTCAATTAAATAGTTATTGTCACAGGCAAGAGAACTATTAAGAGAAATTAGAAGTGGGAAGTTTCTCTTTATAAGAAGTAATCATAAAATCATCAATAATAAACAGTATTCAATTTCTGAATAATTATTGAGGGGAAAAATTAAAGCAGTCAATAAAGTATAATCAACATTTAAGAGCAGATCAATTACAGTAAATCAAAATAGAGAGTACCACAACAGTCTATAGCAGGAACCCTGAAAATAAAAATTATAAATCAAATATAAATTATAAAGCATTGCAAATATACATGAAATATGTTTCAAAGAACTTTGTAGTATTGCTTTAAGTGCTGTTGCAATGAAAACACAGCTGACTGTGATCAATTTGGGAGTCTTTCATTTTATTGAAATTTCCATTACAATATTATTTGAACAAACCACAGAATACTCTTGTACAGCATCCCGCTGCTGCTGCTGCTAAGTCGCTTCAGTCATGTCCAACTCTATGTGACCCCATAGACGGCATCCCACCAGGCTCCCCCATCCCTGGGATTTTCCAGCCAAGAACACTGGAGTGGGTTGCCATTTCCTTCTCCAATGCATGAAAGTGAAAAGTGAAAGTGAAGTCGCTCAGTTGTGTCTGACTCTTCACGATCCCATGACCTGCAGCCCACCAGGCTCCTCCGTCTATGGGATTTTCCAGGCAAGAGTACTGGAGTGGGTGCCATTGCCTTCTCTGGTACAGCATCCCAGCAATGCTTTATAAAATGTGAAGTTTACTGTACTGGCTAGCTCATCACCACAGGGAATCATCAAATGGAAATGATTCATTCATGGATGTTGAATCCTGTAATCATTAACCACTTGTACACTTCAATTGATGGAGTACTGATGGAGTTAGAAGGTTTTAAAACGAGCCTCTGTTATTTATTACCACTTGCTCCATGGTTAAGTGAGACTATAATAAATTGATCCAGATGTGTTTAATTTATCAAAATAAGAACTCAAGTTATAGAAAGAAAGAGTTTATAAACAAAACTAAATGGTTTGATTCAGAACTGAATTTAGAAGTTAGAGCTTTAAGAAAAATCCTCACAGTTATTTCATCATCTCTTTTTCCACAAATAATAATTGATATTGACTTCAGACATAATCCTCCCTTTATCTATTATGACTTTCTGAAGGCTTTGTTTCTTTGGAAAATAAGAAAATGAAGATACACAACATATAATGACATTAAACACAAAATTTCATTTGGTAGTTCAAATTATTAGTTACACTGCAGTAAGGTTTAGATCCCCAAATTTCAAAACAGTATGCTAAAGAAAGAAAAGAAACTGAGAATTATGAATCCACACTAAATTATTTAACAATTCTTGTGGGTTTCTGAGGGAAATGAAAATTTAGCAATATACTTACTAGCACAGTATTTCAATCAGTTTATAATATCACCCATATGCTATATTTTATTACAAGTTCAAATGTATGCTAGGGAATCGAACAATAATGAAATAAGCTGCAGATCTAAATTACACATTGAGAAAATTATGATAAAAAAATATTTCATAAGTGAAAACATTAAAAATAAGCTAAGATAAATGGATCACTAAGAAAAAAGCTAGAATCAAGACTGCTGGGAGAAATATCAATAATCTCAGATATACACATGATACCACCCTTACGGCACAAAGTGAAGACAAACTAAAGAGCCTCTTGATGAAAGTGAAAGAGGAGAGTGAAAAAGCTGGCTTAAATCTCAACATTCAAAAAACTAAGATCATGGCATCCGGTCCCATCACTTCATGGCAAATATATGGGCAAACAGTGACAGACTTTATATTCTTGGGCTCCAAAATCATGGCAGATGGTGACTGCAGCCATAAAATTAAAAGACGCTTGCTCCTTGGAAGAAAAGTTACAACCAACCTAGACAGAACATTAAAAAGCAGACTTTGTCAACCAGGGTCCATCTAGTCAAAGCTACGGTTTTACCAGTAGTCACGTATGGATGTGAGAGTTGGACCATAAAGAAAGCTGAGCACTGAAGAATTGATGCTTTTGAACTGTGGTTTTGGAGAAGACTCTTGAGAGTCCCTTGGACTGCAAGGAGATCCACCCAGTCCATCCTAAAGGAGATCAGTCCTGGGTGTTCATTGGAAGGACTGATGCTGAAGCTGAAGCCCCAATATCTGGCCACCTGATGTGAAGAACTGACTCACTGGAAAAGACCCTGATGCTGGGAAAGATAGAAGGCAGCAGAAAAAGGGGATGACAGAGGATGTGATGGTTATATGCATCACCGACTTGACGTACATGAGTTTGAGCAAGCTCCAGGAGTTGGTGATGGACAGGGAAGCCTGGCATGCTGCAGTCCATGGGGTTGCAAAGAGTCGGATATGACTGAGCGACTGAACTAAAGAAAAAAGTTTACATATTTTTATACTACTGTTTACATAAATGATCACTTTCCTTTAGGAAATGAAAATTATTTCACACCAAAATAGTTATTGATGGTATTTCACAATATAAAAGGAGAAAGTAACAGTAATCTGTATCATTTGTGTTGACTTTGGAGAAAATATAAGCATCATGCTTCAGCTGGAATTCCAAAAGGTATGGCTCAGTCAAAAGAATATAGGGGCAGCAGCAAGACTCTGAAACTTTGTTGAACGTAAACTTACTTGAATCCTAAAATAAGCTGCAGGCTTTCCTAGTGGCTCAGATGGTTAAGAATCTGCCTGCAATGGAGCAGACCCCGGTTTGATCCCTGTGTCAGGAAGATATCCTGGAGAAGGGAATGGCTACCTACTCCAGGATTGTTGCCTAGAGAACAATCTAGGCAATTGTTGCCTAGAGAACAATCCTCTCATGGAGGGAGGAGCCTGCCAGGGTACAGTCTGTGGGGTCACAAAGAGTTGGACATGACTGAGTGATTAACATTTGCACTTCAACATAAGCTATGGGTTTCCCAGAAGGCTCAGTGGTAAAGAATCTGCCTGCCAATGCAGGAGACACAGTAGACACGGAAGACTCAGATTCAATCCCTGGGTAGTGAACATCTCCTGGAGTAGGAAATGGCAACCTACTCCAGTATTCTTGCCTGGAAAATTCCATTGTCAGAGGAGCCTGGAGGGCTATAGTCCATGGGGTCACAAAGAGATGGATGAAACTGAGCTCACACACACACACACATAAGTTGTGCAGTTATTATTATGCCTCACTTTAAAAAAGACATCTCATATCTTTGTTTCTTCTACTCAACAATTTATTGTTGTGAATATTACAAATAAGTAAGCTAACATTTAGGCATGAGTGAACTTTCTCAATATTTGCTTGATATTGCTACATCATTAACTTTTAATTCATAGTAAATGAACTCCAATAAATGAGTATCTGACATGATATTTTTACCTCCAAATAAGTCCAAACAAAAGATCAAAGTTATTTAATAATCTTCATTGTTAAAAATCACAATAAATTAAATAACATCCATGCATTGGTTGAAGACTCTGTCAGAATATTAAAACATCTTTCCAATGATATATTTGAATTTATTTTCAATAACATATGTGATTCATATGTTGTTTGGTGAATCAAATGCTAGAAATAGCCTGAGTCAACTATGAGATGTCCAAGAATGTCTTTCCATTTATAAAGTTAGTTATACCCAATTTTGTGATATGGTATTCATTGTATTTTCAAATGCCACAAAAACTAGTATAACAGAAGACAAGTGACAAAATATTAACCTAATCCAGTTATGGACCAGGACTGGGGAAACCTCAAGACAGAACATGGCTAAAAGTGAAAAATATCAAAGACAGCAATGCTTGCATATCTAAGTCATATTATAAATACTTATATACTATTATTTTATAAAATCAAAGGTATATTTTTCCATAAGTTTGGTCACTTACTTCTGTGATGTAAGTTCAAACTTTATACTTTTTTATATACAAACAATACAGTAAAGCTATTCCCCAAAGTATATGTGTGTATATTTATATAGGAAATACTTTTATTTGGAACACTTCAAACAACAAATAACAATGAAAAGTAATTAAACCATAAATTAATAACCAATAAAAATAAAATTATACTATATGTCTAATGCTGCAACTCTGAGGTAAGTAAGCATGTTCTTTTGCTTATTATAGTTTAATAAGATGGACATCCTTCCATGTTAAAAAAATATGTTAACATTTATTGTCTGCTCCCTATGTTCTAAGTACTATCTAATATGTTCTGCCTTTATAATCCACATAATGATCCTGAGTTATACTTACTAGTACCATCCACCTCCCTTACCAGCCCTACCTCATCCTTGCTAAGAGCTGCATGGTATACTAATGGACACTCTTACTTAATGTACATTCTACTTATGTATTTCCTGAATGGTACATTTTAAAACATTCTAAAAATCTTTAGCAACCTAACTGAAGATATGTATTCAAAGTTCAGCCAGGATTTATTTAGCTGGTCAAAGAGGACCATGGCAAATGTGACAGCTTACAAACTCACCTACTTTAGTTCAGAACAACCCCTGGATTTATGGATAAACCTTAGTTACTTTTATATTTCTTAACTTTTATTTCTAAAGAGCTACCATTATCTCACTGACTTCCAAAGCTTTATATTATGTACTTCTAAGTTTTCAGAAAAAAATTATTCAAGGCTATATTGTTTAAGCTCATTAAGAACAGTACTGTTTTATATTTTTATGCAGTTTCTTTCCAAGTATATTAACATTACGTTCATCCTATCTGATTCCTGGGATGAAAATATGTGATTAGCAAAGTGGTTTATTTCCAGAAATACATATTTAAAGATTAACCAATATGAGTATATCTTCACAGGTTCCACCATTCTCTTCCACCCAAGGAATCTCCAGGCTTTGGACAAGTATACTGCATACATGGATTAAATTTACTTAATCACAGTCTCCTCTTCCTGAAAGAAAAAAATTAACGTTATCTTACTATGGTCCATTCTAAAGGAGATCAGTCCTGGCTGTTCTTTGGAAGGACTGATGCTGAAGCTGAAACTCCAATACTTTGGCCACCTCATGCGAAGAGTTGACTCATTGGAAAAGACTCTGATGCTGGGAGGGATTGGGGGCAGGAGGAGAAGGGGACGACAGAGGATGAGATGGCTGGATGGCATCATTGACTCGATGGACGTGAGTCTGGGTGAACTCCGGGAGTTGGTGATGGACAGGGAGGCCTGGCGTGCTGCAATCATGGGATTGCAAAGAGTCGGACACAACTGAGCGACTGAACTGACTGAACTGATCTGAACTATGGTATTGGGTAAAATTAAGACAGTTAAGGCAATTACTAAAAGTAAACAAGTATATTGCATTTCAAAAAAAATTTACATAGAATTGTTAGCCAACTAAATAAGATTAAACTTAAAGGATTTAAAATTTTTGCCACACTCTAATGATGTCATTTTTGTCCATAATAGAAGTACTATATATTATTGTATAGAATGAAAAACTAGACAATTATGGCTATTTATAATTAGTCAAGAAATTTTTATGAAACAACATGTAATCTTCAAGGGGGGTACCAGTAAAACAATTTTTATTATAAATATAAAATCCAAACTCACAAAACTATTCTTCAAAAAAATCAATCAGTAATATAGATTGAAAAGATTTTTAAGACTTTTACAAAGAAAAAGAAATCTTGAGCATGTGAACATTAAGAAATGATATATTGTATTGGCTATAAAATATTTCTAAATGATTAACAATAATACAGAATTTATGATTACCTTATAGTTGTAGCATTAGACACAGAGTATTTTATTTTTATTTCTGATTAATTTATGATTTAATTACTTTTCATTATTATTTGTTATTTGAAATACTCCAAATAGCAAGTATTTTGTAATTTGAAGGGCTTCCCAGTTGGCTCAGTGAGTAAAGAATTCGCCTGCACTGCTGGGGTCACAGGACATGCAGGTTTGATCCTTGGTTAGGGAATATCCCCTAGAGGAGGAAATGGTAACCCAATATTCTTGCCTGGGAAAAACCATAGACAGAGAAGTCTAACAGGCTACAGTCCATGGGATTGCAAAGAGCTGGACACGACTTAACGACTAAACAGCAGCAGTAGAGAAAGAAAGAACATTTCTGAAAGGACATCATTTGCTGTTCCTATAACATTTTCTCTTCAACCCATTTCAATCAAGTTTTCAATCCTAACCATATTCCTGAAGCATTTCCTTAATAAAATCACCAATGACCTCTATACAAAAAATTCAGATCATATTTAACTTGACGATAGCATTTCACACAATGGCTGATTCATTACTCAGATTATGTTTTCCCTGGTTATGGGATTAAAAACCTTCTAATGCCCAATTTTTCATTCGTTCTCTGACTCAAAAACCCAAATATGTCATATTTGTCATTTCTACTTGGATTTCTACTATGCATCTAAAACTTAACATGGGTAAAACAGAATTCTTGATTTTACTATATTTAAAAAATATATATGCATACATAAGTATTTTTAATGTATATATAACATATAAAGGGCATATTTTATATATTTATTTGATTGTGTATTAATTATATCTACCTCAAAAGATCATAAACTCCATAAAAACATGGACGTTTCCTATTAACTGTTATAACCTCAGGGCTAGAAACAGTACCTGAAACATAGTCAGAATTCTAGATACTTATCAAGTGAATGAATAACATACAGAATTAGGAAAAAAAAAAATGATTCTTCACTTTGCTTTTACCTTGGGCGTTAAAATAATATGTAAAACAGTTTTAAATCTAAAATCATTAGTGGGTAATAATTAATATTTATTTCTAAATGTAGTATAGAATAATGGACTGCTTTGGTTTCAGAACAAAGTCAAGCTGATCCTGAACTACCAATAATAAAAATATAAACGGTAATAGCTACTATTCAGTCGCTATTATGTGCTAGTCATTTGAAGATGCTTTGAATATTTAATTCTAATTACAATTCTAAAAGATAGGTAATATAATCCTCTCAAACACAAAGAATAAAGCCAGATGTAGCAACTAAAGCTGAAGATGAAACAACTTGCCCAAGCTTTTAAAAACAGGGCTGGGATTTGAACCCAAATCCATCAGACTCCAAACTCAATGCTTTTAACAGGGAACTATATTCAATATATTGAAATGACCTACAATAGAAAAACTTTAAAAAAAGACTATATACACATACATATATATACACAGTTACGTGTGTGTGTGTAGCTGAATCACTTTGCTGTATACCTGAAATTAACAGAACATTGTAAATCAACTACATACACTTCAATTTAAAAAACAAAAACTAATTTTAATGCTTTTAAAAGAAATCTGAATTCTGGCTGCCTTTCTTACTTCTAGTAGGAGTTTTTAATAGGATTCAATTTAATTTATAAAAATCAGCCAACTGCTACAGTATCTAATCCACTGTAGGACAGTAAACATACATAGAAAAGATACGATCCCTGATCCTACAGATTTTATCATAAATAATTTGAGATGATTACAGATAGATTTCAAATACGAAAATATTTTAAGAATATATAAAGCAGTTATTTCATGTTTTTTAAAAATGTGATACTCTTATAATACCTATTTTAAAATTAAAAAACATTAAGTAAAATGTGGATTAAGTGGTTTACTCATTAAAAGCAAACTTCCAATATATCTCCTTTACCCAGGAACTCCCTAACAGAGCAGTTTGTTTTTCTCTAATGCATTTGATAGAAGATGGCTTTCACAGGTTACATAAACTTCTTGGAGGCTATCCTATACAGATTCAATAATTACTATCTATTATTTACCCTTTTTCTCCCTTATGAGAGTGTATATGGGTGTATTTGCAAATTACTAAGTGACACATTATAATAGCATAAACTTGAATCAGCTATAATTTTTAAAACTTTAAGTAAGATATAGCAAACATTTAGGTAGTAATGATAATAAGAGATAATGTCAGTTGAGATGTATAAGCCAAGCAGTCTTAAGTACTTAAATGTATTATCTTTAAATATTATTAGCAACAAATTGCTTACAATTGGTTGTGACTCACCAGTGTGTCTCTGCACATACATTTAAGACCACGTCTTTTTATAACAGGTTAGTTATTGATGCCTCTGGGCATGAATATTTTCTTTACTATTTATCTGGGCTTTTGGCTATTTTCTAGCTCCACAGGACAAACAGAAAAGAAGGGAAAATAAATTTACATCAATCAACGTTATTATCTCCAGGAGCTATTGTCAGAGCTGAGAGGAAGAAAATGAAACCTAGTGAAAATATGAAAGATTTAGGGTGTATGTCTAAATTTCATTTATTCACACTTTTACTTTCTTTACCAACAAAAATGAAGGAAAAACTGGTGACAAATAATAACAATTTTTGAAAATTCATTTTTCTCACTCAAGTCATGGAGATCATCACCGGAAGAAAAAAGGCTCTAAAATTCTTAAAAAGTACAAAGGAACAGGGGAAATTGGAGTTTAAAATATGTTATTCTTTTTATTTTTATAGCTTATAGAGATCATCGTGTTTTCACCTCACTTTTCAACCTCAAAAAATAAGAATGTTAAGAAACTGCATGTTAATTCTCTAGTACAGAGCAGACATACAAAGAGAGGACTGCCATAATTTATAGTAATATGTCTCTAATAGAAGCAGTAGCATCCTTAAATGGGAGCGTTCCCAGGTCCTTACTAGTCATTAAATAACATCCTTACTGACTGGGCCAAACCAGTAAAAAAGAAAATAGAAAGAAGAAAACTAACCAGAGTTTTATATTACTATTTTTTTTCTAACACAGTTTATTTTTAGAGCACTTTCAAGTTTACAAGAAAATTGGCCATATTAATATTACTTTTACTTCAGTTTTGTTGAATCCTGAATAGTGGAAAGATGAGGGTAAAAGCAGTGATATCAGGGACTAAACGATATTTTAAACTGTTTCATATACATATTATCAAAATACAACCATTTGAAAAGAAAGATGAGAAGAGTTAAGGATTCATTTGTTCATTTATTCACTCAGCAATAAAGACTTAATGAGTACAGCAATGCCAAAGAATGCTCAAACTACCACACAATTGCACTCTCACACGCTAGTAAAGTAATGCTCAAAATTCTCCTACATAGGCTTCAGCAGTACTTGAACCGTGAACTTCCAGATGTTCAAGCTGGTTTTAGAAAAGGCAGAGGAAACAGAGATTAAATTGCCAACATCCACTGTATCATCGAAAAAGCAAGAGAGTTCCAGAAAAACATCTATTTCTTCTTTATTGACTATGCTAAAGCCTTTGACTGTGTGGATCACAATAAACTGTGGAAAATTCTGAAAGAGATGGGAATACCAGACCACCTGATCTGCCTCTTGAGAAACCTATATGCAGGTCAGGAAGCAACAGTTAGAACTGGACATGGAACAACAGACTGGTTCCATACAGGAAAAGGAGTACATCAAGGCTGTATATTGTCACCCTGCTTATTTAACTTCTATGCAGAGTACATTATGAGAAACGCTGGGCTGGAAGAAGCACAAGCTGGAATCAAGATTGCCGGGAGAAATATCAATAACCTCAGATATGCAGATGACACCACCCTTATGGCAGAAAGTGAAGAGGAACTCAAAAGCCTCTTGATGAAAGTGAAAGAGGAGAGTGAAAAAGGTGGCTTAAAGCTCAACATTCAGAAAACGAAGATCATGGCATCTGGTCCCATCATTTCATGGGAAATAGATGGGGAAATGGTGGAAACAGTGTCAGACTTAATCTTTTTGGGCTCCAAAATCACTGCAGATGGTGACTGCAGCCATGAAATTAAAAGATGCTTACTCCTTGGAAGGAAAGTTATGACCAACCTAGACAGCATATTAAAAACAGAGACATTACTTTGCCAACAAAGGTTCATCTAGTCAAGGCTATGGTTTTTCCAGTAGTCATGTATGGATGTGAGAGTTGGACTGTGAAGAAAGCTGAGCGCCAAAGAATTGATGCTTTTGAAGTGTGGTGTTGGAGAAGACTCTTGAGAGTCCCTTGGACTGGAAGGAGATCCAACCAGTCCATCCTAAAGGAGATCAGTCCTGGGTGTTCTTTGGAAGGAATGATGCTAAAGCTGAAACTCCGGTACTTTGGCCACCTCATGTGAAGAGTTGACTCATTGGAAAAAACTCTGATGCTGGGAGGGATTGGGGGCAGGAGGAAAAGGGGATGACAGAGGATGAGATGGCTAGATGGCATCACTGACTCGATGGACATGAGTTTGAGTGAACTCCGGGAATTGGTGATGGACAGGGAGGCCTGGCGTGCTGCAATTCATGGGGTCACAAAGAGGCAGACACGACTGAGCAACTTAACTGAACTGAACTGAGTACTTTTATAGAGCACTATATCAGAGCACACATAGAAGATATCACAAGCTTCTCATTTAAACAATTGAGTGGGATTATGCTTTTATTAGCTAAAAATGTAAAATATGAAGTAACAGAATGAGGACTTGATTTGTCTTGGTAGTGTTGTTCAGTCACTAAGTTGTGTCCACCTCTTTGCAACCCCATGGACTGCAGCCAGGTTTCTTTGTCCATCACTATCTCCCTGAGTTTATTCAAACTCATCTCCATCAAATCAGTGATGTCATGTAACCATCTCATCCTCTGTCACCCCCTTCTCTTCTTGCCCTCAATTTTTCCCAGCTTCAGGGCATTTTCCAATGAGTCAGTTCTTCACATCAGGTGGCCAAAGTATTGGAGCTTCAGCAACAGTCCTTTCAATAAATATTCAGGATTTCCTTTAGGATTGACTGGTTTGCTCTCCTTGCAGCCCAAGGAACTCTCAAGAGTCTTCTCCAACAACACAGTTCGAAACTATCAATTCTATGGTGCTCAGCCTTCTTCATGTTTCAACTCTTATTTATATCCATACATGACTACTAGAAAACCACAGCTTTGACTATACAGACTTTTGTCAGCAAAGTGATGTCTCTGCTTTTTAATACACTGTCTAGGTTTGTCACAGCTATTCTTCCAAGGAGCAAGCATCTTTTCATTTCGTGGTTGCAAGCACCATCTGCATTGATTTTGGAGGCCAAGAAAATGAAATCTGACACTGTTTCCACATTTTCCTGATCAACTTACCATGAAGCGGTGGGACCAGATGCCATGATCTTTGTTTTTTGAATGTTGAGTTTTAAGCCAGCTTTTCCACTCTCCTCTTTCACCTTCATCAAGAGACTCTTTAGTTCTTCTTCACTTTCTGCCATTAAAGTGGTATCATCTACATATCTGAAATTGTTGATATTTCTCCTGGCAATCTTCATTCCAGCTTGAGATTCATCTAGCCCAGCATTTCGCATGATATACTCTGCATATAAAAGTTCATTAAGCAGAGTAACAATATACAGCCTTGATGTACTCCATTCCCAATTTTGAACCAGTCCATTGTTCCATGTCTCGTTCTAACTGTTGCTTCTTGTCCTGCATACAGCTTTCTCAGAAGGCAGGTAAGGTGGTCTGGTTATTATTATTAATGATAATTATCATTATTCATCAAAGAAACAAAAATTGAAACCAATGAAATACCACTATATACATATCAAAAAAGGCTAAAATTTAAAAGACTGATAATACCAAAATTGTTGTTTGTGAAGCAACTCAAACATTCATACACTGCTGAAAGAAATGTAAAGAGATTAAGTCACCTTGTAACACTGTTTAGCAGTACCTACTAAATGCTAAGGGCTTCCCAGGTAGCCCTAGTGGTAAAGAACCACCTGCCAATGAAGGAGACACAAGAAACACAGGTTCAATCTATGGGTCAGGAAGATCCCCTGGAGAAGGGCATGGCAACCTACTTGAGTATTCTTACCTGAAGATACCAATGGAAAGAGGAGCCTGATGTGCTACAATCAGACCCCCTGAAGCAACTTAGCACTACATGCTAAATGCATGCTTACACTTTGATTTAGTGTTTAAACTGTTAGGTACATGCCCCAGAAAAATGAGTGCATATGATACACTCAAAGATATGTACAAGAATGATCACATCAGTTTCATTCACAATAGGCAAAACTGGTAACTATCCAACAGCCCATTAAGAGAAGAAGGGACAAATATGTTGCTTCAGATTTACAGAATAGTGTACCACAATTTAAAACAGAATGAACTACTAATCCTACCAAAATATAGATGACTATTACTAACACGTTAAATGAAATATAACAGCCATAAGTTAGTATAAACTTTATGATTTTATTTAAATAATATTCAAAAACTAGGAAAAGGTTGTAAAGTGAATAGTGATTGCTCTATATAATACCTATACCCATGTATAATAGTCAGTCATGTCCGACTCTTTGCCAGTCCATGGACTGTAGCCCACCAGGCTCCTCTGTCCAAGGAGATTCTCCAGGCAAGAATACTGGAGGGGGTTGCCAAGCTTTACTCCAGGGGATCTTCCCAACCCTGGGATCTAACCAAGGTCTCCTGCATTGCAGGCAGACTTTTTACCATCTGAGCCACTAGGGAAGAACTGATGCTTTCCAACTGTGGTGCTGGAGAAGACTCCTGAGTCACTTGGACAGCAAGGAGATCAAACTAGTCCATCTTAAGGGAGATAAACCCTGAATATTCACTGTTCACTGGAAGGACTGATGCTGAAGCTGAAGCTCCAGTATTTTGGTCATCTGATGTGAATGGATGACTCACTTGGAAAAGTTCCTGATGCTGGGAAAGATTGAGGGTAAAAGGAGAAGGTGTCAGAGGAAGAGATAGCTGGACAGCATCACTGATGCAATGAACATGAACTTGGGCAAACTCTGGGAGATGGTGAGGGACAGGGAGGCCTGGTGTCCTGCAGTCCATGGGATTTCAAAGAGTTGGACACGACTGGGCGACTGAACAACAATAATTTATAACAGCAATTTTAAGTATATATTAATCTATAAAAATTCATGGAACTGTACATTTAAAATGTATTTTCATGCATGTATGCTAGACTTCAGTTAATAAAAACTATCATTAGAAAAAGAATATGTAATCAGAACATTAACAAGGAGTAAATGTAAAAATAATATATCTAAGCCACCAAATAGAAAAATGGGAAAGATTATATATTTTAACCCACAATTATCAGCAATTATATTACATGCAATGAACTAAATGTTCCAATTAAAATATTTCTAGATTGGATTTTAAATACACATATACATGTACATGTGTGTACATGCACACACACAGACATACTGCTGCTGCTGCTGCTAAGTCGCTTCAGTCGTGTCCGACTCTGTGCGATCCCAGAGACGGCAGCCCACCAGGCTCCCGTGTCCCTGGGATTCTCCAGCCAAGAACGCTGGAGTGGGGTGCCATTTCCTTCTCCAATGCATGAAAGTGAAAAGTGAAAGTGAAGTCGCTGTCGTGCCCGACTCTTAGCGACCCCATGGACCGCAGCCTACCAGGCTCCTCCATCCATGGGATTTTCCAGGCAACAGTACTGGAGTGGGGTGCCATTGCCTTCTGCAACATACATATTAAATCAGTACAAAAAGATTTTAACATACATTGGGTAAAAAAAATTTCAGTTAGTTTAAAAATTAATATTTAAATTTTTTTTTAATTTTAAATATATTTAAAATATAAAAAGAAAATATAAGTGATTATCAATAGAGTTCTGGAGTGAAGAAGGTCTATCCTAGCACAATAACGATGATCAAAAATTGCAGTCAACTGAATGGAAAACAGATTGTGTTTAACAAAAATGAAACTTTCTGAAGTATATGTACAACAAACCTATAATCTAGAAATCAATTTTTCAAACTAGATAAAATAATTTTAATGAATATGATTTGAAAGTATGCATGTCAATAATAGTTTTTTCTGAAACAGTAAGATTAATACCTGAATTTTTTTAAGTGGGCACATTAAAAGACATACATATAGACTACTAAAGTGTTCAACTTCGGATATAAGGGAATGTAAGTTAAAACAGAAATAACTTGCTGTTGATTAAAAGAGTAGTAATATTTGGCCACATGTAATACTGCTGATAGAAGGTCAACTGGCAGATATTTGCTGGAAGTCAATTGGGTAACATGAACCAAACACCATAAAATGTACTTAACCTTTGGTCCATGTTAAGTAATTAATGCCAGTGCAATAATTACATAAAGCAGTTATAAGTTTCCATGAAAAACAGAAAACCGTAACAAAAATTGGAAACAGTGAATTTCTAACAGCAGCGAATAGTTTAAAAATGTGTGGTATATTTTTATAGGAAAATCATGTAAATGTACTGTATATGTTTGTTGCTATGAAAAATATTAATGATGTACTGCTACATAAAAAATTCTTGTTAAGTGTATATGTATGGAGGTTTTCATAATGCCATAAGCCTGAATAAGCAATCACATCGTTAGTAAAGATTTCCCTTAGTAGATGTTTGGGCAGGCAAAGGAAAACAGAAGCAAACTAGGCAGTCAAGCATCAGATTACTTCCACTTCTATGGAAAGTGAAAAGCAAGCAAATTGGGTTAAGCACTTCTTCTCCTGAAGTCAGAAGGACTAAAGCCCCAAATCAGATATAATAACATAGCAAAAGCTATAGTGTAAAATTACAGTCATGTCTTAAATTCTTGCCCCACATACATACAATAAACTCATGAACTCATAAAGCACTGTTCAACTTCTTTTTTTAAATCCATCTATCCAACCATCCACCCAAAGCAATTGAAGCTATAACCTCTCTTCAGACTTTCACAGTAAATGTTCCTTCTCACAACCTAAGGAAACTCAAGGAGATCTAAATTCCATTAAACTCCATTACTTTTATCACACCAGATGAGGAAATGGATGCCAAGAAAATTAAACAAAGAAAGCATCTAAGTTCAAATGCTTTCCTAATTCATCTCATAAAGTAAATGAGTAATATAATTTTGTAGTTTCCAGAATTCAGTGTTCTGATTTTCACTTTTTCTTACCTAATGCATACAACCCAAATATTGTGCCTACACTGCCACATTTCGTATTAAATACAGCTTTTTACATGCATAGAAAACATTTTAGTTGGAGTCTTCACACAACCCGAAACACTTGCCTCAAATAAAACATCTGCTTTGCCAGAAAATGTTTCAAATTTGAAGACATTTGTTTCAATCATCTTTGTAGAAATCAGCATTTTTCTTGATTTGAAGCCAAGTACTTAAAAAAAATTAACTCTACTATATATTTTCATAGCAAATTCTTACTGGTAGAAATTTGTAAAATAAAATATTAAGTATTAATCCTTTCTTTGCAGAAAAGATACATTTCATTTTACCATTTCATCAAAAGTGTATATAAAATATTTTCAAACTTTTACACATGCTTTTTCAGACATTACCAAAATTTCTCATTACTAAGACTTATAAAATAAATTAATAATGCATCAATTTAAGAAATAACTATAATGTAAATCAGCTTTTATGTATATAGTTTTTTTTACAAAAACTTATCCAGTACTATCATAACCCCACAACCTTACATAGGTAAGGTCAATGACTCAGGGTTACATAGGTAATAACTAGAAGCACTAGACATGTCCATCTGGCTACAAATCCCACAAACCATACCACCTCTTTAGATATCACATGAGGTAATACTATACAGGGGTCAAAAAATTAATAGTGTAGAATAACTGTGGGTAATCATAATAGCAAATACTTATTTAGAACAGGCAGTGTTCCACACTTTTGCCATCATTAATTAACTAACTTAACTCCCATTGAGTGTGTGCATGCTCAGTCGTGTCTGACTCTGCAACTCCACTGACTTTAGCCCACCAGGCTCCTCTGTTCACGGAATTTTCCAGGCAAGAATACTAGAGTGGGTCACCATTTCCTATTCCAGGGGAACTTCCCAACCCAAGGATCTAACTTGTGTCTCTTGTATCTCCTGCATTGGCAGATGGATTCTTTTATATTGGTGCCACAAGGGAAGCTCTTATATTCCTATAACCTTATAGATGAAGAAACTGCTGCAGAGAGGAGCAGAGTAACTCGCCTAAGGACACAATTAGTAAGTTGTAGGGCTAGGATCTAACCCAGACACACTGGCTTCCAAGTCACACTTTTAATGAAGACATTACAGAAAAAGATTTTTATATTATTTTACTATGTACAAAAAAGTATGAATAGTATGATTGCAATTCTGTAAAAGAAGAAAATTCATATACACACTAAAAGAGTTTTGAAAGATATATGCCAAGAGGATTGACAGTGGTTATCCCAAATTGCAGGAGATATTTCTGGACTCCTTTAAACTCATCTGTATTTTTTCCTCCTAAAATTAATATATATTTCTTTGGAAATGTCAAAGTACGACAAATATTTTTATTAGTTTTTTAAAATGATTATTTCCCATGCTTAGTTATTATCAGATGCAGACAGTAAAAAAGACAGGAATACCCAAGTTTTTTACTTGGACAATAGGTTAGCCATACCATTCACTGAAACATAAGAAAGTACAGGCTTGAGAAAGTTAGAGTTGTTTGGAATAATTTTAATAGGTGCCTGCAAGAAATCTAGTTCTTGTTTACAATGACTCAAAATCCAGAAACAATAAAACAAAAATAATCCTCTTCAAGCAAAGTCAAGTGGGGGAAATATCCTAGGAACTCATATAACCGAAGAGCAAATCTTACTGATATATATATAAAGACAAAGATTTGTCATTGCTTGCATATATATTAAGAGTCTCTAGACAGGCAGAGAAGATGCAAAGATATTAATGATTCTTTTTATTATTATTAATGGATAATTCAAATATTTAAATCAAAAACAGTAAACTTTTAAAAGTCTATTAGCTGGAAAATGAGAAGACAAAGTATAAAATAGGAAGAGAAAAGGTGCTAGAATCTAGGAAGAAATCCCAAAGTACTTTTATATGTAAGGACAGAAATAAAATATACAGCAGAGACATCAGTATAAAGATATGTAAATGGCAACCCACTCCAGTGTTCTTGCCTGGAGAATCCCAGGGACAGGGGAGCCTGGTGGGCTGCCGTCTATGGGGTCGCACAGAGTCGGACACGACTGAAGTGACTTAGCAGCAGCAGCTTAATACAGATATACACAGTTACATAGATAAATATTCAGATATGTATACAGAAACAGATTAGTATACACACACTTATTTCCTCTCCTTGTTCTGTCAGCTGAGTGGGTGAAGACATCCAAGTAGAAATGAACATATCTAGCACGCAGATCTTGGTTTCTAATACCACTCTCCAAAAAAATGGAGAAATGGATGATTCTAGGACTTAGGCAGAATGCATACAAAGTGAACATGTAGAATTTCTAGTACTAGAAAGAAATTGCTAAATTAAAAAAAAAAAATGAAAAACCTTAACTAATGCAGGTTTATCAAAAGGACACAGAAACCAACTGAAAGAGCTCCCAAGAGCCAAACTAAAATAATTTGAAGTAAAATGAAGTACTGGATTATATCCTAATATAAAATAAATATCCAGTAGTCCATACTGATATAAATAAAGGACTGAACAAAGCAAAAAATAGAGAAAAGGAGAAAAACATTCTATGCAGAAGAAATGCAAATAATTTATGCAGATACTCCACTCAAAAGGAAGGGAGCATAAATAACTCTCCCCCATCCCCACTCACCCCAACTGTGAGCTGCATGTGGTGACTTCCTTCTGGAAAATACAGCATGGAGAAAGGAAAAAGAGAATCTAAGAATGGTGAAAGCTGAAAATCCTAACTCAGGTGATGAAGCTTAAATCGACAGTGTTAAATCATGTTATTAGAACTACTCTTGACATAAAGTAATAAAAACAACACTTTACATCTGTGACCTTCCTCCCCAAAACCCTTAAGTTCAGTCTAACCATGAGCAAAGCACTAAATTCCAAGAGGCAGTCTACAAAATACCTGATTAGTAAGCTAAAAACTATCAATATCTTCAAAAACAAGGAGAATATGAGAAACTGTCAGTCAAGAGGAATCTAAAGAGAGAGAACAACTAAATGTAGTGTGGAATCCTGGATGAGACCCTGGAGCAGGAAAAGGACATTAAGTGAAGTACTCAGTCATGTCCGACCCGTTGCAACCCCATGGACTGTAGCCTACCAGGTTCCTCCGTCCACGTGATATTCCAGGCAAGAGTACTAGAGTGGGTTCTCATTTCCTTGGCTGGGAGATCTTCCCAACCCAGGGATTGAACCTGGGTCTCACGCATTGTAGGCAGAAGCTTTACCATCTGAGCCAGTAATTAAGCTAAGAATATCTTAATAAAAATGGACTCCAGCTAGTGATACTGTTATCAATACTGGATTATTAACTATAAATAACGTGCAATATTAATGTGCAATGTTAAACAATATGGGAAACTGGATGCAGGTTACATGGAATCTCCCTGTAGTATATTCACAAATTTTCAAATCTCTGTATAAAGCCTAGTTCAGAAATCTTTAAATATTCAGTTCAGTTCAGTCGCTCAGTCGTGTCTAACTCTTTGCGACCCCATGAATTGCAGCAGAACAAGATTCCCTGTCCATCACCAACTCCCGGAGTTCACCCAAACTCATGTCCATCGAGTCAGTGATCCAGCCATCTCATCCTCTGTCATCCCCTTCTCCTCCTGCCCTCAATCTCTCCCAGCATCAGACTCTTTTCCAATGAGTTAGCTTTTCACATCAGGTGGTCAAAGTACTGGAGTTTCAGCTTCAGCATCAGTCTTTCCAAAGAACACCCAGGACAGATCTCGTTTAGGATAGACCGCTTGGATCTCCTTCCAGTCCAAGGGACTCTCAAGAGTCTTCTCCAACACCACAGTTCAAAAGCATCAATTCTTCAGCATTCAGCTATCTTCACAGTCCAACTCTCACATCCATACATGACGACTGGAAAAACCATAGTCTTGACTAGATGAACCTTTGTTGGCAAAGTAATGTCTCTGCTTTTTAATATGCTGTCTAGGTTGGTCATAACTTTCCTTCCAAGGAGTAAGCATCTTTTAACTTCATAGCTGCAATTACCATCTGCAGTGATTTTGGAGCCCAAAAAGATTAAGTCTGACACTGTTTCCACTGTTTTCCCATCTATTTCCCATGAAGTGATGGGACCAGATGCCATGATCTTAGTTTTCTGAATGTTGAGCTTTAAGCCAACTTTTTCACTCTCCACTTTCACTTTCATCAAGAGGCTTTTGAGTTCCTCTTCACTTTTGGCCAAAAGGGTGGTGTCATCTGCATATCTGAGGTTATTGATATTTCTCCCGGCAATCTTGATTCCAGCTTGTGCTTCTTCCAGCCCAGTGTTTCTCATGATGTACTCTGCATAGAAGTTACATAAACAGGGTGACAATATACAGCCTTGACATACTCCTTTTCTTATTTGGAACCAGTCTGTTGTTCCATGTCCAGTTCTAACTGTTGCTTCCAGACCTGCATACAGGTTTCTCAAGAGGCAGGTCAGGTGGTCTGGTATTCTCATCTCTTTCAGAATTTTCCACAGTTGATTGTGATCCACACAGTCAAAGGCTTTGGCATAGTCAATAAAGCAGAAATAGATGTTTTTCTGGAACTCTCTTGCTTTTTCGATGATCCAACGGAGGTTGGCAATTTGATCTCTGGTTCCTCTGCCTTTTCTAAAATCAGCTTGAACATCAGGAAGTTCACGGTTCACATATTGCTGAAGCCTGGCTAGGAGAATCTTGAGCACTACTTTACTAGCATGTGAGATGAGTACAATTGTGCGGTAGTTGAGCAATCTTTGGCATTGCCTTTCTTTGGGATTGGAATGAAAATTGAACTTTTCCAGTCCTGTGGCTACTGCTGAGTTTTCCAAATTTGTTGGCATATTGAGTGCAGCACTTTCACAGCATCATCTTTCAGGATTTGAAATAGCTCAACTGAATTCCATCACCTCCACTAGCTTTGTTCATAGTGATGCTTTCTAAGGCTCACTTGACTTTGCATTTCAGGATGTCTGGCTTTAGGTGAGTGATCACACCATCGTGATTATCATGGTTATGAAGATCTTTTTTTGTACAGTTCTTCTGTGTATTCTTGACACCTCTTCTTAATATCTTCTGCTTCTGTTGGGTCCATATTATTTCTGTCCTTTATCAAGCCCATCTTTGCATGAAATGTTCCCTTGGTATCTCTAATTTTCTTGAAGAGATCTCTAGTCTTTCCAATTCTGTTGTTTTCCTCTATTTCTTTCCATTCATCGCTGAGGAAGGTTTTCTTATCTCTCATTACTATTCTTTGGAACTTTTAAGATTATTTACATTCAAATCAGCTGCCTCAATCACTCATTAATTTCTTCTACACAGTCTCATATTAAAGATGCAAACTAAAGTAAATACCAAAGTTTGAAAGGGGGTAGGTAAAAAAAAAAAAAAAGCAGTCAACAAAAGAGAGATTTTCTTCATAATCTCTTGCTCTTCAAGAGCCATTTGCTCTTGCTCTTCTTTCCTTCAACTGAACAATTTTCTGACTGTCCAGACTGCTATTTTCTGTCTATTCTTCTTGGAGAAGTACATACCAGTCTGATATTAGAAGACAACAGGAAATCAAAAACTGTTCTCAACTCCCTCGGGAGGCTGGTAATATCAAATACAGTGTCTGAGACGACGGAAAAACTAATTCAACCTCTCTCGTCATCAGTCGCTTCATCTCTAAAATGGGCATTTAATAACTACAGAGCTACTATGATGGAGAAGGCAATGGCACCCCACTCCAGTACTCTTGCCTGGAAAATCCCATGGATGGAGGAGCCTGGTAGGCTGCAGTCCATGGGGTCACTAGGAGTCGGACACGACTGAGCGACTTCACTTTCACTTTTCACTTTCATGCATTGGAGAAGGAAATAGCAACCCACTCCAGTGTTCTTGCCTGGAGAATCCCAGGGACGGGGGAGCCTGGTGGGCTGCCGTCTCTGGGGTCGCACAGAATTGGACACGACTGAAGCGACTTAGCAGTAGCAGAGCTACTATGAAGATAAAATGTAAAACATAATGTAAGGCAGTGGGTAGAATTCTAAAACATGGTATAATAAATGGAAGCTACTAGGAGTAATAATAGGCGAGTAGAAATAGTGATGGAGTAAAGAAAATGTATATTCTCTAATGCAATATAAAAGTAAAAAGGTAATAACATAAATTTTCATCAAGCTGGGTCCTGAGATATAGCTATTCTTATGCTTTTGCAAGTATTGTGTTCAGTAAACTAATCATCCCCAGTATAATTTAAGCTACAAGAACAATATTAAAAAAAGGGACTAACCTATTTCTGCTCTCTTGAAGTGGATCAGCTCCAGTTTATTTAGATGGGCTAAAATTGTGCTGAATACCTTTAATTAAAAGCAAGTTATCAAAATTGGATACAAACATAAATATACTTAGAAATGTAATTGCTTTAATCTATATTTATGATCTGAGGAATTTAGACTTTCTGTATGCTACCCAGAATCCCAAATATGCAATAAGGAAGAAAGCGGTTCATTTTATGCCGTAGTATGTTGCAAATCTAACTATCTTTAGTCTGGCAAAAGTGTTTATTTCTTAGTAGCAATATTAGTACTTATTCACATGCTTAGAAAAGATAATGATAAAAAAAAGGCAAGACAAGGCAGGGCAGGAAGACAAAACACAGCCCTAGAATTTTTAAGTTTCTTCATTGCTGTTTCTTCATCTTTGTTTTGTGACAAAAGATAAAACCACATCTTCCCGAATCAGACATATTAATTTCTGTGGTTATGATGAAAGCAAATTTTAAAAGAGCAAAGATTTGCAAGTTTCCTACAGTATGCCAATAATCATAAATATACTAAAGAAAGAAACCTTTAAGAGTAAGGTTTTGAGTTAGGGACACTACTACATCACTATATTTAGCATCACTAATGATAATGTGTTAAAGTGAAATGTCACCTAAAATGTTTTAGGAAATTGTTTATTCTCATTACTAAAAATTGAGATTAAAATAATCTCAGAATTACTTACAGTCAGGATAAACCTTTTAATCTCATTTTTCAGCTATATAAAAAATGAATCTAAGAACATCTGGCAAAACTTTCACATATATCCTCTCTTGGGAACCTCACAACACTGCAAGGTGATAGGTAATACTGCCTCTATTTATAGGTAATACTGCCTCTTTATTTCCTCTGAAATGAGGAAATAAAGGCTGAAAGAAGTCAAGCCACCTACCTAGTGTCATATTATAAGTCACACAGAGCCAGGGCTCCATTCAGGTCAACTGAGCATGTTCAGTGTTCTTCACATACTTCAACTGTCATTCTTTACTTATCTCTCTTTCATTTTAAAATTAATGCACACTCCCAAAATTCCATTTAAGAAGTTTTATTAATAAGTAAAAAAGCTGTAAACTCCCCAAAACAAAGATAAGAGATGGCAAGAACTGTTCACATGACAGTGCAAATAAGTGAAAACTGATCTGTCAAAGCCTACGAAGCTGAAATCGATACCAGCCAGGAATTCTTTAGAAGGTGCAGAACGAGGACAAAGTCGGAGCAGTTGGAATCCGTAAAGGAGCACTCAGAGCCCTTTCCTTTCCTCTCATCACCCTTTCCAAGAGACAGGAAATTTATTCTCTGGTGAAACAGTCCAGATAGACCTGGGTTCCAGGTCATGAGGCACAGCAGAGGGCAGAGAAAGGTGCACACTGAAATCGAACTGAGTACAAGTCTTCATCCTGTGCCCAGAGACCTCAGGGACTCTCCTCTACTCAGTTCTGAGTAGCTGAGACACTGTAAGATTCTTCTTGAGAAAAACTGACCAGCCCAAGAGAAAAGACCCAATGCTACTGATACCTGGATTCTCCCGTTAAAATAAACAGATCTTAAATTGGTCACTCTCTAGAGAAGCCCCATGCCCTACCCTCACAATCAGATCAGCCTCACTCAATCACATACAGACAGCCCAGTTTACCAGAGTGGGAGAAAATTATTAGTAGATAAACAAGGATGAACTTTGTTTCTGTTGAGGCTTGAGGAAATATGCTCAGAAATCACTTTATTTGAAACAATCACTACTCTGCTGCAGCAGCAAGAGAACAAGTAGAATTATTCTCATCTGGTAGGAGTTTGTACTGATTTTGGAAATCATGCTTTTTCCAAAAAAACCTTGTATTAACTTTGAATCATTAACATAGATTATTAATTACCAAGATTTCACAAACCTATTTAGAACAAGTTTTAATTGTAAAAAAAAAAAAATTTGCTCATTATTAAAGAAAATGACTAAATATTTTTTAATGTGTTGAATAACAGGAATCACCTCCTGTGAGTCTACAGCCAGTAATTTTAGTATATTACCTTTCAGATCTACAAACCTAAATCAATGTGTTAATGGCTGTATAGTATTCTTCTATATCACATTTGCCTGGAATTTCTGAATTAATTTTTACATTTTTATTTTAGAAGAACATAAATAGGAAGAACCCTTACCTTATAAATATCAGTTTCAAATCTGAAGCTTTCAAAGATTTGAACAGCAAGAGAAGCATCTGGAGAACCTTTCTCCCGTGAAATTTTCAAAACACATAAAGTGACAGCCACATCTGACTCTCCTTTAACACTAACATCCACTTATCCAGTCCTTTGAATTCATCCCCAAAATTTACTCGCAAAAAAATATGTAATAAAGACTGCATTACACATGTATACCTGTGGTGGATTCATTTTGATATTTGGCAAAACTAATACAATTATGTAAAGTTTAAAAATAAAATAAAATTGGAAGAATAAAAAAAAAAAAAGACTGCATTAAATTCTTAGAACCATTCACCTAAATTACTACATTGAGTATTTTCATTAACTATACCAGCCTCTTCCCAGTTTGGTCTAAACTCTACTTTGGCTTTTAAAATATCTAATTAAGAAAACAAACCTAAGCATGTTACTCCCTGTTTATAAAATACTAGTGATTGATTGCCTTGCTGCCTGTAAGCTGAAGTCCAGATTACAGTTGTCCATGGAGGAAAGAGGTTGAGGATGGAACTGAGAGTGTTTGTTAAAGGGATCTAAGTTGTACCTATTGTTTTATTTCTTTAAAAAATTAACTAAAGAAAATTAAGACACAATTTAAACTCAGGAAAATGGGAATGAGTGTTATTTGTACTACAGTGGGAATATGAGTGTTACTTGTACTACAGTTTGTGGTTTTTTATATTTCAGAATTTCTCTTTAAAAGAAGTATTACCTGGATTACTGATTCTTAAAAAAAAAAAGTGAGCAAGATTATGCTTCTTAGTTATCCTACCAATATGAGCCACGTAACCAAAATTTCTTATTTTATAGCATTTTTTTCATTTGTCACTAGTAACAGTAATCATGTGCATTCAGTTAACATTCACATCTTCATTTCTACACTGGTCAGGCTGAAGGTGTCATTGTCTTTTTTTAAAAAAAAAAAAGACATGCATGCCTGAACATAGAAGTGCTCTATAAATATGTGACAAAAGAAAAGAAAAACTAAAAACAGAATGAGAGGGGAAAAGGAGGAAAGGAAGTAGGAAAAAAAGGTAAGAGAAAAAATTAATGTGAGAATAGGAATCTTTCCTCAAATATAGGCAAAAACTGAATTAAAGGTTTTAAATGGTTTTCTTTATGATTGTCACATTACAATCTTATAGGATATAAAGAGTTTCCATAGATAGATGCTAACCAGATTTCTTCTATGCTTTCAGCACTAAAATGAGGAAATAAAATCATTTTAAAAATTAACTTATATTGGATAAAAGAATATCTAAGTAGCAGAACATAGCGATAAGATATTGAAATAACATCAAGATTACAATGTTTTAACTTGTGATTAAATATTTATTTTTTTATGCCCAGCATCAAACAATATCCTATGGAGGTCAATCTCCCTGTGTGGTCTTCCTTGGAAAGAAATAGATTCTGTCTCCTCATATGTAAGCTGAGGGTACCAGAAGATCCCTTCTGCTCTCATTCCCTGACAGTAAGTGACCTGAATTCAGGCAATCAGATGTTTCACCTGGAATTCTGAAAGCTGAAGGAGTAACACTAAGATGCAGAGACATTTAAAAAAGGTATCCATATGGAGATTAGATTCCAGCGGTGGCAAAAGTACTGAGAATTCAAAAGCAGCAACAGGACTAAGAACCCAATGGGGAAGGTCCAGGGAATGATTCCCAACTTGGATGGTTCAGTGACACAGTCCTGGTAATGTGTGCCAGTGCCCAGTTTCCCTTGATTTTTGCCCATTTTATAAATCTGCTTCTTTAGAGCACCTGCTGACTATAAGAACTACCCACTTAACTTCAATAAATTCCTTTTCCACTGTGATGGCCAAAGTCAGTTTCTGTTGCTCGTATTAAAGAGTCCTAACTCAGACTTACCAAAACCCATTCCTACTTGTGTCTTGAAGTTTAGCAATATACATCTTTTTGACTATAATACAAAAATCTCACAAAAGTTCCTGGAAGCTCCTTTATCTAATAACTAAGTCATTCAACAGCATAACTTGTTAACTCAGGGGAAAAAGAAACAACAAACACAATCAAAACATTAGGTTGGAAATGCTGGGTATCAAAACACAGAAATATGTTTTCAGTTTAAAGCAGTTACTGTTAAATTGTGAAGTTCTGGTCTAGGAATTCACAGCCACTTAAACAAAAATGTATGGTTTTCCCACTAGTCATATATGGATGTGAGAGTCAGACCAAAAAGAAGGCTGAGCACCGATGAATTGATGCTTTTGAACTGTGGTGTTGGAGAAGACTCTTGAGAGTCCCTTGGACTGAAAGGAGATCAATTCAGTCAATCCTAAAGAAATCAACCCTGAATATTCATTGGAAGGACTGATGCTGAAGCTGAAGTTCTAAACTTTGGCCACCTGATGATCAGGAAAAGACCTGATGTTGGGAAAGATTGAAGGCAGGAGGAGAAGGGGATGATAGAGGATGAGATGGTTGGATGACATCACCAACTCAATGGACATGAATTTGAGCAACCCTAGGAGATGGTGAAGAACAAGGAAGTCTGGGATGCTGCAGTCCAGGGGGTTGCAAAGAGTCAGACACAACTGAGAGACTGAACAACAACACATAAAAGAAGAGCTGAATCCCAGACTAGAACCTTAAGTTCTGTAGAACTGAAGATTTAAATGATACAGTATAGCACATAATGTGCTTCCCAGGTGGCTCAGTGATAAAGAATTTGCCTGCCAATGCAGGAGATGAAGATGTGGGTTTGACGCCTGAGTCGGGAAGATCTCCTGGAGTAGGAAATAGCAACCCACTCCAATATTCTTGCCTGGAAAATTCCATGGACAGAGGAGCCTGGTGGTCTATCGTCCACAGGGCTGAAAGGAGTCAGACACAACTGAGCACACACGCTCAGATAGCTCATAATATCAGAAATGGGAATGCTAATCAAGAAGAAAGCTTGAAAGACAATCAAAGTGTGAAAGATTTAGTCGCTCAGTCGTGTATGACTTTTTGCGACCCCATGGACTGTAGCCCACCAAGGCTCCTTTGTGCATGGAACTCTCCAAGCAAGAATACAGGAGTGGGTTGCCATGGCCTCCTCCAGGGTATTTTCCCAACCGAGAGACTGCACCTGGGTCTCTCTCATTGCAGGCAGACTCTTAACTGTCTGAGCCACCAGGGAAGACCCAAAGACAATGGGGCTACAAAATTTATGTTCTATAATTCCTCTTACTTTTTTACTGAGATATTTCCTATGCACTTAATATTGTTTTCCAGAAGAACCAATTTAAACTATAAATTCACATTATCATTAAGAACACAAACCTATCTTACAATATTATCTAAGATCACTAATGACAGAGAAATTGTGTCATCAGCATAAAGAGCAGTGTGTGCAAAATGGGACAGAAAGTAAATGCAAACTAGTTATATATATCACTAAACTCAGAAAGCACTGATATGATTACAGTATAATCAAGTTTTTCAAAGCAAAAGAGAATCATACATGTCTAAATTGGGTGAGACAACTATAAACTATGACACAAGGACTGTTTTACTCTCTTCCAAGTAGAAACATATTCTTTACAGATAAGTACATTCTACAGTACCAATAATGGAATTAAAATGGTGGCTATAAAGATAATCATAAACTATAGTGAACCATTTCTTGTTTTATGATCTGAAGAGAATGATCACATTATGATAATATCATCCTCTAATGTGCCTTTTAGTTGAAGTACTTGTTTTGTTCACAGATAAGCACTTTTTAAATACCGGTCTTGGTTTTAGATCAGTAAAGACAGACACAATAGTGAGTAATTGTGTGTGTGCATTTGTGTGATAAATCCAATGTCAAAATAGAGTACCAATGAAATACAGTGATTTCATCTTGGCAATGATTAATCCCCAGGAGTAATTAATGTTTATGTTTAAAGAGCTATACGTATGGTATCTTGATGCATGGGTTTTATTCAGACTTTACAAATATCTCTTCATATTTAATTTTTTAAAATAAACTTAAGCCCATTAGAATAAAATTTGGCTTTATTCTTAAGAAATAAAAAAGAGCCTCTTCTAAAGAGATATGAATTATAATTTGGAAAATGTTATTAAAATTATGAAAGTGTTAGTCATTTAGTCATGTTCGACTCTTTGTGACCCCATAGACTGTAGCCCTCTAGGTTCCTCTGTCCAGGGAATTCTCCAGGCAAGAATACTGGAGTGGGTAGCCATTCCATTCTCCTGAGGATCTTGCCAACCCAGGGATGGAACCCAGGTCTCCTACACTACAGACAGATTCTTTACCCTCTAAGCCACCAGGGAAGCCCCATTTTAACAAATAATAAATATTCTAATAAAGGAGGGGATATATATTATTTGTGGTAAGTTTTCAAATTGAAGTTCTTATTTTAATGGACAAGGAAAAAGCATCCAGACAACAGAAAGAAATGAACACTGAAGAATTTAAAAAAACAGCTAGTAAAACAACTAACTAAAATTTAAAGATATTAGGTTCCCAGGGATAAGCCATTTTGGGGCAGATGATTCTGGGAAAATATTACATGAACAAAATTATTTTACCTAAATCACTAAAGGTGAGAAAATGCATTTCACTGTGTAACATGTATATGTTATACACACAAACACACGTATATATATAGGTTTATTAAAGTTATATTAAAAAAGCATCCTATTAAAATTAGATAACCAAGTGACAGCATGTAGAGAGAGTTACGAGATGAGAAATCTGGAATAGACGTCAAATGACAGCAAAAGCAGCAGTTCTGTGGAAAGAAGTTTTAGCAACAGGTGCAGCAAGACAAGCACATGGGAAGGCAGCCATTAGCCTGACAGAATTCTGGGAATAAAATATTTAGAATTTATGCCACACTTTTTTTTCTTCAAGCATTTTACACACATCAACTAATTAATCATCAAAACACCCACATGAATATTTCTTCCTCATTATCACACCCAAGAATGATGAGTTACTTTTCTTAACTACAATAATACAAATCATACTTAAAAATTTTTTCACTTTCCGCACCAAACTTTTCTGCAATATTTGCCTTCTCATCTAGAACTAATTTAATCATAGCTTTTGGTATCTTCAGCAGTTTCTATTGCCCCAAACGAATCTAAAATTAGATTGCTTGTTTCCGATAGATTTCCTTAGAGAGTGACATCAGGATTTATTAAAAGAATGAATACACTATGATTGCTAAGGTTCACATTCAGTCTGATAGAGTATATTAAAGTTCAGAATAGGTATTAGACAAATAAATAGAATATAAAAAATTTCAACAAATTCTGATAAAAAAAAAACACTAGGGCAATTTTCTCTATGACATTACTGAATGATTATTTCCCAAGAACTTACTAATCACCAAATCCCACAGCCTTTTCTAAAATGTTCTTAAGTCTGTGACACTAACAAACACACTTTTGCCCTTGGACTTCCATAACAATGTGCAATCTAACTTACTCTCTTCACTAACAGCTATTTCTTTCTTTTAAAATGAATGAGCGTCTCAAGAATTCCCTTTATTGGAAGCGAGTTCTTAAACCAGATTGCCTGAGTTTCTATTCAAACTCTTCCACTTACTAGCTATGTGAACTAAGGTAATCTCTTGTGTGTGCTAGCTGTTGCATCTGTAAAAAGATGCTGCTAAGAATTGTACTATATCTATTTTATAGGGGCTGTATGAGAAATATGTGAAAAAAATTATGTCTAACAGACATACAGTACATAGCACATAATAAATATGAACAAATGTTAACAGCAATGGTGATGTTAATTTCTATTATTACTATTATCCTCTTTGTAATATTATCTAATCTTAAAGCTTCCATTATTTCTACTTTATGAATAATCTTCAAAAGTAAATTTTGTTGATGTAACATCTTTCTAGAAATCTAATTCTCATTTTGACAACAAAGGTCCGTCTAGTCAAGGCTATGGTTTTTCCAGTAGTCACTTATGGATGTGAGAGTTGGATTGTGAAGAAAGCTGAGCACTGAAGAATTGATGCTTTTGAACTGTGGTGTTAGAGAAGACTCTTGAGAGTCCCTTGGACTGCAAGGAGATCCAACCAGTCCATTCTGAAGGAGATCAGCTCTGGGATTTCTTTGGAAGGAATGATGCTATAGCTGAAACTCCAGTATTTTGGCCACCTCATGCGAAGAGTTGACTCATTGGAAAAGACTCTGATGCTGGGAGAGATTGGGGGCAGGAGGAAGAGGGGACAACAGAGGATGAGATGGTTGGATGGCATCACCGACTCGATGGGCGTGAGTCTGAGTGAACTACGGGAGTTGGTGATGGACAGGGAGGTCTGGTGTGCTGCGTGCGATTCATGGGGTTGCAAAGAGTCGGACACTACTGAGTGACTGAACTGAACTGAACTGAATTCTCATTTTGAACCACCTGCTGAGTATCTCCATTACAGTGCCCTACCAGCAGGACAAATTCAATAGGCACCAAACAAAACTCACCACCACTTCAAAATTATCATGCTTCTTATGCTTTCTTTCTAGATGTAGAAATTCAAAATGTAAGCAATATTTCATTACTGTACCATCTTAAATTATAATCCACGATTATTCCAATTCATTTTCTCCAATTTGGCAGTATATAAATTGTCTTCTCCTGTTTTCGTACTTTGCTAAAATTATTACCCTTTTACTTAAATCAAATAGTAAGAAATGTGGTCTACCATAAGTTATTCTAGCATTACTCATTTTTACTTTAGTATCTATTTGTACATTAACTCTTTCAACTTAACTTTCTTGTATGGAATGATATATAATTTCTATCTTAACTCCAAATTTTCACTATATTGATGTTTTCTATCATTGACATATAATACTTAATATTTATTATGTTTCATTTCACTTTTATTTCTTTAAATTACAGTTTATACATTACATTGATTTTTTTTATTGTGTCTTTGATTATATGTTCAGGATAAAAAAAAGGATATAAAACATTAACAATAAAAAAAGGACGTTAGGGATAACAGAATTAAGAATCAATGTACTAAATGAAGAGCTATATTAGGGAGCTTTATTGACTCACTGAGTTTATTAAAGGAAGGAATTGTTTGTTATTGGTTTGTTTAAAAATATTTTGACTATTTAGTACATTTTATTTACAAAGAGCAGGGCAATGATAATCACTACTATTATCATATTACTTTACATATGCCTATTATGTTGTTGTTGCTCAGTTGCTCTCATGTCTGATTCTTTGCAACCCCATGAACTGCAGCACACCAGGCTTCCCTGTCCTTCACTATCTCCCTGAGTTAGCTCAAACTCATGTCCACTGAGTCAGTAATATCCCCTTCTCTTGCCTTCAATCTTTCCCAGCATCATGGTCTTTTCCAATGAGTTAAATGTTCAAACCAGATGGCCGAAGAATTGGAGCTTCAGCTTCAGCATGTCTTTCCAATGAATATTCAGGGTTGATTTTCTTTAGGATTGAGGGTTTGAACTCCTTGCTGCCCAAGGGACTCTCAAGAGTGGTCTTCTTGACCACACCACTGGGTCTTCTTCTCCAGACCACAATTCAAAAGCATCAGTTCTTTGGTGCTAACCCTCCTTTCGGGTCCACTCTCATATCCATACAGGACTACATAGCTTTAACTGCACAGCCTCCTTTATGGTCCTTTCACATTGGTACACGGCTACATAGCTTTTGTCAGCAAAGTGATGTCACTGCTTTTTGAAACTCTGTCTAGGTCTGTCACAGTTTTTCTTCCAAGGAGCAAGTATCTTTTATTTCATGGGTGCAGTCAGCATCTGCAGTGATTTTGGATCCCAAGAAAATAAAATCTGTCACCATTTACACTTTTTCCCCATCTATTTGCCAAGAAGTGATGAGACCAGATGCCATGATCTTATTTTTCTGAATGCTGAGTTTTAAGCCAGCTTTTTCACTCTCCTCTTTCACCTTCATCAAAAGACTCTTTAGTTCCTCTTCACTTTCTGCCAACAAAGCAGTATCATCTGCATATCTAAGGTTGCTGATATTTCTACTGGCAATCTTGATTCCAATTTGTGAGTCATCCAAACTGGCATTTCGCGTGTTGTGCTGTGCAGAGAAGTTAAATAACCAGGGTGACAATATACAGCCTTGATGTATTCCTTTCCCAATTTTGAACAAGTCCCTTGTTCCATGTCTGGATCCAACTATTGCTTCTTGTCCTGCATACAGGTTTCTCAGGAGACAGGCATGGTGGTCTGCTATTCCCATCTCTTAAAGAACATTCCATGATTTGCTGTGGTCCAGTCAAAGGCTTTAGCACAGCCAATGAAGCAGAAGTAGATGCTTTTTTTTGGAATACCCTTGTTTTTTCTATGATCCAGCAGATGTTGACAATTTGATCTCTGGTTCCTATTGTTCAGAGCTATTACAAAATCTTACTTACCATATTAACTTCATATATACATATTCTATGCCAAAATTAAATATAATAACTCCAATATTTTTAAAATGCTTTTAGAAAATAACAAGGGTCACATTTAAGAAGATAGGGTCACACTAAGAATAAATTGAGCAGATCAGTATATAACCATAGAGTTTTTTATAAAAGACATCAAGGAAACTATTCTGATTAAATTTAGAGATTAAACTCCAAAAAATACCTAAGTCTGAAACTTAAGCCAGAGAGTTAATTGCAGGGCTTCCCTGATAGCTCAGTTGGTAAAGAATCCAGGATACCCTGGTTTGATTCCTGGGTTGGGAAGACCCGCTGAGGAAAGGGATAGGCTACCCACTCCAGTATTCTTAGGCTTCCCTTGTGACTCAGCTGGTAAAGAATCCACCTGCAATGTGGGAGACCTGGGTTCTATCCCTGGGTTGGGAAGATCCCCTGGAGAAGGGAAAGGTTACCCACTCCAGTATTGTGGCCTGGAGAATTCCATGGACTGTAAATGTAAAGTCCATGGGGTCACAAAAAGTGGGACGCGACTGAGAGACTTACACTTTCACGTTCATTGTACTAACATAAGCAATTCTGAAAGTAGTATAATAACCCAATATTACGAGAAAGATCATGCATTCATCTGCTCCTTGATTACTTCCCAACAATAGACCTATAGTTAAGAATCATTTTTTTTTCATAATATGAGGAAATTAGCTCAGTTCAGTTCAGTTGCTTTGTCGTGTCCGACTCATTAAGACCCCATGGTCTGCAACATGCCAGGCTTCCCTGTTCATCACCAACTCCCGGAGTTTACTCAAACTCATACCACTGAATGGGTGATGCCATCCAACCATCTCATATTCATCCGCTTCTTCTCTGCCTTCAATTTCCCAGCATCAGAGTCTTTTCAAACGAGTCAGTTCTTTGCACCAGATGGCCAAAGTACTGGAGCTTCAGCTTCAGCATCAGTCCTTCCAATGACTACTCAGGACTGATTTCCTTTAGGATGGACTAGTTGGATCTCTGTGCAGTCCAAGGGACTCTTAAGAATCTTCTCCAACGCCACAGTTCAAAAGCATCAATTCTTCAGCCCTCAGCTTTCTTTATAGTCCAATTCTCACATCCACACATGACTACTGGAAAAACCATAGCTTTGACTAGATGGACTTTCGTTGGCAAAGTAATGTCTCTGCTTTTTAATATGCTGTCTAGGTTGGTCATAACTTTTCTTCCAAGGAGCTAGCATCTTTTCATTTCATGGCTGCAGTCACCATCTGCAGTGATTTTGAAGCCCTGAAAAATAAAGTCTGACACTGTTTCCATTGTTTCCCCATCTATTTGCCATGAAATGATGGGACCAGATGCCATGATCTGAGTTTTCTGAGCTTTAAGCCAACTTTTTCATTCTCCTCTTTCACTTTCATCAAGAGGTTCTTTATTTCTTCTTCGCTTTCTGCCATAAGGGTGGTATCATCTGCATATCTGATGTTATTGATATTTCTCCCAGCAATCTTGATTCCAGCTTGTGCTTCATCTAGCATAGTGTTTCTCATGATGTACTCTACATATAAGTTATTTAACTTATAAGTAGGGTGACAATATACAGCCTTGATGTACTCCTTTCCCAATTTGGAACCAGTCTGTTGTCCCATGTCCAGTTCTAACTGCTGCTTCCTGACCTGCATACAGATTTTTCAGGAGGCAGGTCAGGTGGTCTGGTATTCCCATCTCTTTCAGAATTTTCCACAGTTTGTTGTGATCCATACAGTCAAAGGCTTTGGCATAGTCAGTAAAGCAGAAGTAGATATTCTTCTGGAACTCTTGCTTTTTTGATGATCCAACGGATGTTGGCAATTTGATCTCTGGTTCCTCTGCCTTTTCTAAATCCAGCTTGAACATGTGGAAGTTCGTGGTTCATGTACTGTTGAAGACTGGCTTGGAGAATTTTGAGCATTACTTTGATAGCATGTGAGATGAGTGCAATTATGTGGTAGTTTGAGCATTCTTTGATATTTGGGACTAGAATGAAAACTGATCTTTTCCAGTCCTGTGGCCACTGCTGAGTTTTCCAAATTTGCTGACATAGTGAGTACAGCACTTTCACAGCATCATCTTTTAGGATTTGAAATAGCTCAACAGGAATTCCATCACCTCCACTAGCCTTGTTCATAGTGATGCTTCCTAAGGCCCACTTGACTTTGCATTCCAGGATGCCTGGCTCTAGTTGAGTGATCACACCATTATGATTATCTAGGTCATGAAGATCTTTAATTTTTACAGTTTTTCTGTGTATTCTTGCCACCTCTTCTCAATATCCTCTGCATCTGTTAGGTCCATATCATTTCTGTCCTTTATTGTGCCCATCTTTGCATGAAATGCTCCCTTGGTATCTCTAATTTTCTTGAAGAGATCTCTACTCTTTCACCTTCTATTTTTTGCCTCTATTTCTTTGCATTGATCACTGAGGAAGGCTTTCTTATCTCTCCTTGCTATTCTTTGGAACTCCGCATTCAGATGGGTGTATCTTTCCTTTTCTCCTTTGCCTTTAGTTTCTCTTTTTTTCTCCGCTATTTGTAAGGCCTCCTCTGACAACCATTTTGCCTTTGTGCATTTCTTTTTCTTGGGGATGGTCTTGATCCCTGTCTCCTGTACAAGGTCACAAACCTCCATTCATAGTTCTTCAGGCACTCTATCAGATCTAATCTCTTGAATCTATTTCTCACTTCCACTATATAATCATAAGGGATTTGATTTAGGTCATACCTGAATGGTCTAGTGGTTTTCCCCACTTTCTTCAATTTAAGTCTGAATTTGGCAATAAGGAGTTCATGATCTAAGCCACAGTCAACTCCTGGTCTTGTTTTTGCTGACTGGATAGAGCTTCTCCATCTTTGGCTGCAAAGAATATAATCAATCTGCTTTCAGTATTGACCATCTGGTGATGTCCATGAAATTAAATAACATTTCTCTTATTTCTGTCACATACTAAACAACAATTGTTTTTCAGAAACAATTTAAAGTGTCTTTTTTACAGAATTTTCTATTCTCTTATTTGTGTTTGAGGCCATTTTCTTCTGAGTGGGACCATCAGATTTGATGACTAAAGCTACAAGAGAACAAAAATAATTGCCTATACTATTCTTTTCAAGTTTTTCAGTAGATTCACATAATTTTATAATAGAAGAGGGGAAATACATTTGTCTACAGACAAGTTTGAAAACTCATAAAAATTATTTTTTAGAATTTCTATCATTTAATAAGATGATTTTGAACAAATGTTTTTGGTTGTTTTATTCCTTCTCCCTTCCCTGGGAATAAAGCACTGATAATTTTTAACATTTGAGAAACAAATAAGAGTGGAAAACATCTAGATTTAAAACATTTAAGTGACAATACAAATGTTTATGAGGAAAGAAATTTATCTATTTGAAAAGGTCATTTTTATTTTTTTTTAATTTTATTTTTTAACTTTACAATATTGTATTGGTTTTGCCATATATCAACATGAATCTGCCACAGGTATACATGTGTTCCCCATCCTGTACCCCCACCCTCCTCCCTCCCTGTACCATCCCTCTGGGTCATCCCAGTGCACCAGCCCCAAGAATCCAGAAAGAAAAACACCAATACAGTATACTAACGCATATATATGGAATTTTGAAAAGGTCATTTTTAAAGACTTCAAATATTCTGTTGTAACCAATATCCACAGTCACAAAGAATTTTGGCATACTGAACTAAAGATACACTTTCCTAATACATTTAGATCTGTTAAAAACCATCAACATAAAACACATTTATGACATGAACAGAAAAATGAGTTTCTAACCATTCTACCTATTGTGAAGCAAGAAAATGTTTCCATGTTATATTTGCCTTAATAGAAATTTCAGGTCTTCATCTATTTTTCTTCTACAACTAGGTACTGTTCCAAGATCATGTCTCCCATAAAGTACAAGGGATGAATGAGATTTCTATGAGGTCCCTTCCAACTCTAATTTCCTATCCTAGCGTACACTTTATACCTAAAGAAAAAGAGTAATAACACATTAGAAGCATGTGAGAACATACAAATTTTTCCAAACAGCATACCATTCCCAAAGAAGACCTGCAGCTTATACAAAATAAATGATATAAACAAAGCCGAAGGATATAAAGTAACCTACCTAAGATGACAGAGTAAGTTAATGGCAGGGCAGAAACTACAAACTGCTAATATTTACTGTGAATTTACCACTCTACAAGGTAGGTACTATTACAAAGCAAATTTCATAAATGAGAAATCTGAAGCAAAGGGAAGGAAAGTGGCTCGTGTAGATCATAAAGTAACAAGTTAGAGGAGGAACAGAGGTTTGTCCTCAATTTGCCTCTAGATCCTTGTTTCTAGTCACTATACTAAAACCTGCTTTTTAATTACAGGTTGGATTTTCTAATTCCCTTTCTAGCTCTTTATGGAGACTTGATAAATAAAAATGCCTGCTTGAAAAATAAGATAAACTTTGCACTTATAAGTTACACAGAAAAGAATCAATAGCAGAAACATTAGATAAGAATCCTAGTTTGAAACTTTAAATAGCTCTGTTATTTCAACTGATATTAGGTATTTATATTAAAATGCAAAGAAGTCAATTTAGGAGATTAACAGAGGCTCAAACTGTAAAACAGAACTTTCTCAAGAGCTACTAATTTCTGCACTTAGCTCATGCTTCCAACTCTACCACATGGATGTTTGTTAAATGAGCCTAACGATTAGAGCCTCTGTCCAGAATCATTCTAAATTGGGACCTTAATTGTTTCTGTTTCATGACTCAGTGGGTGTAATATTTTATCTGCTGGATTTTCTAAATGCCAGTTCCATCATGTTCTGAGCACACTCTTTTGCCCACTCAATAGACTGGGTCACCAAGACAAAACTTTGGGATAACAGGATAATGAAATTTTCTAAGTCTTTAATTATTCTCTCTTACAAGTAACAAAGGACACACAAGCAACCAATACACTAATATTTTTATGGACTCATCTACCTCTCTCTCTTTCTCTCCTCCACCCACCTCGATTTATCAAGTCCAGCTGTATGAAACACACATTAGATAATTTCTTTTTAAAAATTATTTTCCAGAATAAAAAAAAGTCCCCCAAAGGCCATGAATTAAAAAAAAAAAAAAGTTTCACAACATTGTTTTTTCTTTTGCTCTCCGGGAACTATCAAACTATAAAAAGAATCTGGTATGACCACCATATGGCTATCACTAACTGTATAAACAAATCTTTTTCAGTAAAATTGACTGGAAAGAAAAATTTTGTATCCTGAACCCCATTTCCTTCTTGCCATCCATTTGGAAATGAGAACTGAATTCAAAAGAGGGGAGGTTACAAAATGCTTTTAAAAAGCAGCTTAAGCATAATGCAGAAGGAAGCAGCAGTGTGGTACAGCAAAAAGATACGCATAAGCTCTGAAGCCATATGAAACTAATTCTATCACTTCCTTGTTCTGTGAAGTTGGGCGATTCATTTTACTTCTCTAAACCTAAATTCACTTGTCTAGAATGTACATAAAGTAGCAAGTGTGGCCAAGGGGACAGAAAGAAACTCTAACAAGTCTCAGGAAATAAAAGCAAAAATACATATATAATAGCCAGGGTTATATAATATGAATAAAGCAGACACTCATGCCACTGGCTGGCCCCACTTCAGAAACAAATAACTATATCTGATAACTGAAATGTAAAGAAAGAGGGTAGAACCAATAATAACAGGGGTAAAAATTAGAATTAAAGATTCCTTTTTAGGAGAAAATTCAGAGAATACAGGTCTTAAAGAACAGCCATAAACCTACTTGCAATTCTAAACTTTGGTGAATGAAGACACACAGACATTTACAGATGCAGGAGAAGGGGTAGTAATTCAATAAACAATTACTAAGCCCGTGAGTTGGTGATGGACAGGGAGGCCTGGCATGCTGCGATTCATGGGGTCGCAAAGAGTCAGACACAACTGAGCGACTGAACTGAACTGAACTGAGACACTGTAGTTAAATGTTAGAAAAATATTGAGTGGCCATGACCTCTCTGGTTTAAAGAAACAGGTAAGTTAGGAGACAATTACAAAAGTGTAGTAAATGATACCTTGGAAGAAAGAACAGTAAAATAAATGGCACCATGGAAAAAAGAACAGAGCACATACAAGGTAGCAGAGACTGGAAAAAACTCATAGGTCTGCTGCAGATGGCAAGTAGCACATGTGGCAGAAGAGGAGGCTGATGATATAGAATAGCCCACATGGTAAAGGAACTTGTACATATGCCAGGAATTTACAGTCCATTAAATGGAAAAGTGATTTGATCAGATGTAAAGTTAAATCCACTGAACAGCAAAGTGGAAGATGTACTGAAAGTAAGTGCTCAATTAAGACATTCTTGCAATCCTGGTAAGAGATAAGAAAGTGGTGATGTAGTATTTTATTTTATTTTTTTTTTAATTTTATTTAATTTTTAAACTTTACAATATTGTATTAGTTTTGCCAAATATCGAAATGAATCCGCCACAGGTATACCCGCGTTCCCCATCCTGAACCCTCCTCCCTCCTCCCTCCCCTACCCTCCCTCTGGGTCGTCCCAGTGCACCAGCCCCAAGCATCCAGTACCGTGCATCAAACCTGGACTGGCGACTCGTTTCATACATGATATTATACATGTTTCAATGCTATTCTCCCAAATCTCCCCACCCTCTCCCTCTCCCACAGATGTAGTATTTTAAAGTGGGGGAGGTTTTGAAGTGAGCATAATCCAATCCAGAATACTACTAGGTTTTTAATTCAAGCACCAACCAAATAATTATATAGTAGAAGATTTAGAGCTATACGTTTGTTTTTAATTCAGTTCCAAATACCTATTTTGAATATCAGGTCCAAATATTTGTCTTGTGAAAACAAATAAGTTCTTCCAGTGAAAAGCCTTCATCCATAAAAAGCACATCTCAAACAGGGAAAACTTTTCTTATTACCTATATTTTGATCACTGTTCTGTCTGAACAGATGGGAAATTCCTCCTCCTAATTCAACTGAGGGCAGAAACTTCAAATGGTAAGAGCTCTCTGGCATGATTTTAAAGAGTCTGAAACCTATCCCAGCAGCACAGTGCGGAAGTGTCCCAGCACAGGTTGGAACAGCTCCAGGTCCATCATTCCCTCTGGAGAATACCTCTGACAAATGAAGCCTTAAATGAAAGTAGGGTTAGAGGCGCAACTCTCCTGAATAGATAGCGTTATTCTCTTCTGCTTTTAACATTCTAACCTTTATGAGTAGAACTCCCAAACTGTTGATACCTAGAAATGATAGCAACATACCCCACCCTTTATAAATGAAATATATAAATGTCAGGGAGTTTTTGTTTAGCTTTGTTTTTTCCATCAGGGGGTGTGTAGGGAGAGAATCTTTCATTTTTTAAAATCATCCCCACTTCAAATTCAGTAGAGATATTCCTAAAGCACGTTTCCAAACTCAATAAACTCAACCTTCTCTTTCATTTTTGTTCTGTCTCCAACCTCTCCCTATCCAAGGCAATAGATACTGGTTTGTTTCTGTTTGCTCATGGAAGAAGTATTAACAAAGAAGAGACCATTCAAATTTCTTTGCTCCCACAATCTCTCTCACACAAATTCACACCAATGCCATGACCCAGAGAGAAGTAATAAGAAAGAAGAGGGTAACAGGTAATAACAGGAAAGAGAAAAGAATCAGTAACAGTAAAATATGGACCAAGCTGAAGAAAGACCAGTACTATACTGCTGCTGCTGCTGCTGCTGCTGCTGCTGCTAAGTCGTTTCAGTCATGTCCGACTCTGTGGACCCCATAGACAGCAGCCCTGTACTAGTGCATTATAATTACCAAATTGAAAAATGAAAATATTTCCAGGCAAAGTACTTTGTGGACCTTTTGACATGAAGGAGCACTGTAGGAGACTGGAGGGTGTGTGAAGAATAGGGATTAAGCCTTTCAATTAAGGTTGATTCAATTAAGGTTTGATTAAGCCTTTCAAACCCAACCTGGCAAGAAGTTCAAGACTACCTGCCCAAGAGATGTATCCTAACAAATGAAAGGCCTATAATTTGTATATTTGAAATTTGAAGAGGCTACATTGGCCCTAGTCATGTAAAGAGTGTGAAAGTATCAGATATTAATCAACTTCTTTTTCTAAATTCCTCAGTTGTCTCAGTGAGTAGTTTCCATTTGTGGGGATGTTTTGTTGCCTCAGAATTTTATTTATTGACTCATTTGAGAAATGCAAATATACTTTAAGCTTTGTCTTGTTATCATGCTTTTTTGTATAGGTCCTTTTTCTAGTTAACATAATATTTCTGTTGGAAGCAAAATAATTCTGAACAATCATTTACTAGTTTGGTTTGGGTAATCCATCAGAAATACTCCAATGAAAAGAGATGGCCCTACTCTCATCATATCTTTAAGCCATCCTCAACCACTACTTGCCTGCCCCACCCCAATTATATATTGTAAATCTAGAATCATACCTTTTTTAATAATAGTCTAATTCAAAACAATTATTTAATCTATAATAGGCACAGCAGGCTGGAAGGGAAGGTTATCTGCAAAGTCACACAGAGCTGGGATCAGAACACAGGTCTCTTGACTTGCAAATCAAGAGATTTGCATGTCTAAAACATGCAAGCTACAAGAATGGCCTTGGCTAAGCTTCCTAGACTAGAACAGATTGTGTGGTTTCACCAACCCACCTCCCCACCCTCTAACACACACACACCTTGGCAACATCCATAATGCAGTACATTTTGTCATCATATTATTGTCATCTCCATATGTACCAAGCAGTGTTTATGAAATGTTTTATGAACAATGTCTAATTTAATATTAGAAAATCCTGACATAGGTTCATCAAAGTAGAAAAGGCTAAAACAATCAGAAAAGAGACTGAAGCCAAGAAGATGTGCTGGTAATAAAGCATAAAGTTACTTGAAATAAATTCAAGTTTTTGGGCTAAATAAATAGCAGCATAGAAAAAATGAAACATATTATTCCCTGCCCCAAAGCAATAATACTTAACAGTGTCTTAGCCTGATAGTCAAATTGCTTAACAATCTGGCACCAGTCTACACTTCTAATTTCATTCCCCATGTCCTTCAAAGCAGCATTATACTTTTGGGGTCCTCTTCATAAGTGCAGTAAGTTATGCATTAATGGTTTTTTCATCCCTGAGATAATGGTATGCTTAAAAACACAGAATATGAATTCCATGATAGCCACTACAGTTCTAAAAACATAATACAAACTCAAGAATACCTGTTGACTGGAATGATGACAAGTACCACAGGTAAGACAGGAAGAAACTGAAAAAGGTAACAATAAAATCAAGGATACTGAATACCTTGCTGACTGAAGAAACATGATCGTCTATTTGTCAACATAAAGACTGATAAGGAGAAGCTACTTTAGCTTACTTATAAAAAGCCAAAGACTTTGGTAGGCTCTTTTTTACAGAAGTGTTAATATGGCTCCAACTATTACATGATTAAATAATCTTGGCAGAACACAGTATTGGTAAGTAAACTGACTCCAGATTTAGAGAGAGGGCAAACGGAAGTGGGGAGAGAAAAGGAGGGGAGTCAAGAAGTAAAGAGATAAAGAAGAAATACACCAGGGAATGGAGATTTACTCCCTCTTAGTATGAGTTCTTGAGAATGAAAAATGTCATACCTTTGAAGAGATCAGCATAAGATATTGTAATGAGGCTCCCATAACCTACTGAACTTTAGATGTCATAAAATGCTAGAAAATGGAGTTTTTTCCTTTGCAATTTATACTTTACCAATAATTCTCTAGCTGCTTAGAATCCCTAATAAAACTCTAAACACCCAGTTAATAATATTTAAATATCACAATTTTGCTAGCAAAAGAGGAAAAACTATATACCAAGACATGACTCAAGGGGGAAAAAAAAGACAAGGAATTAGTAAAGTGGTGTCACCAAGTCATGAGCAAAAATTACAACAAGGCTGGGTAAGAAGACTAAAAAAAAAATCCTTCAGGTGGGGTGGGGGAAGAATGAAATAGATGAGGGAAATTAAGAGGTACAAACTTCTAGTTATAAAATAAACAAGTCACAGGGATGAAACGTACAGCACAGAAAATATACTCAATAATAATACCATTGTATGGTGATAGATGGTAACTAGACTTATCAGGATGATCATTTTGTAATGCATAAAAATATGAAATCACTATATTGTATAACAGTAAACTAACATAGTGTCATAGGTCCATTATACATCCAAAAACAAACTTGAGAAAAAGAGATTACATTTGCAGTTATGGAGGGTGTGGGGGAGTTGGTAATTGGATGAAGGCAGTGCAACGGGATAACTTTCAGTGACAAACTGAGTAAGTACTAGCGACACAATGTAGAACATGATTACTATAATTAACATTGATATATGTTATTTATGAATGTTAGGAGACTAAATCCTGACTTCTCATCACAATTTGTATCTATATGAGATGATGGATGCTCACTAAAATTGTGGTAAACACTTCATGATGTAAGTCAAACCATTATCCTGTACATCTTAAACTTATACAATGCTATATGTCGATTGTATCTCACTAAAACTGGAAGAAAAAGAGAAAAATCTGTTGACCCTCAGAAAGGTGAGACTAACTGGAGATATTCTTAGACAAGAGTGTGCAATTCAGCATCTCCCAATATTACACATGCAGAGCATTAAGTTCTCCAAGCATATTAACAACGTTTTTGAAAAACAGATAAGAAAGAGGTGGGGTCAGGGGAACCCTTTGGTTAAATAAGTTTGTACAATGGGCTACACAAAGTTAAAAACATTTCGCTTTTTTCCCCCCTAGGATTCTTAAATACTAGTGTATAATAAGAATCTCCAACAGAAGGGTGGATTTTCCTATGTTTCTAAAACTTAACCATAGAATTTTTTAAAGCCCATCTCATTAGAACAGACTTAGAATAAAGTGAATGAAAAACCAAAAGGTCAAATGGTTGCTGTTGTTCTTACACGTTTCTAAGGAGTGAAAGAACAAAGACCATTGACTAGAGTCCAACAAATCTAAGATCATATTGATTATAAGATACAATATTAATATATACTATGAAAAAAAAATGCAGTCAATAAATTATGACATGTCATTAATTGTAAAATATGTCTCAATTTCAAATAACTTCAAAAGTAATATTTAAGTGCTCATGCACAGTTGTTCGGTCATGTTCAACTCTGCAATGTCATGGACTGTAGCCCACCAGGTTCTTTTGCCTATGGAAATTTTCAGGCAAGAATACTGCGGTGGGTTGCCATTTCCTCCTCCATGAGACCTTCCCCATTAAGGAATCGAAACTGCATCTCCTGCACTGACAGGTGAATTCTTTACCACTCTGCCAAATATTTAAGAGGAATGATTAAAAGACTGTAATCCACTTACTGTCATGTGCTGTGCTTAGTTGCTCAGTTGTGTCCGACTTTTTGCAACCCCATGAACTGTAGCCTGCCAGGCTCCTCTGTCCATGGGGCTTCTCCAGGCAAGAATACCGGAGTGGGTTGCCATTTCCTCTTCCAATTTACTGTCATATAGATTGTCTATTGTATATGTAGATCAAATAATTTCTTAAATTTCCTTTACAAATTTGGCACAAGACAGCACTCTAATGTGTTGCCATAAATTGCCTAATGTATTTATTACACAGATTTGTTGAAGACTTTCAATAAGTTACTAGCTGGGCTTCAAGTTCCACATTTGTTTATGGATAAATAATTCCCATCTTCCAGGGACACTGAGAGGATTAAGCACTTAATATGTGAGTTCCCTTCTCTTTCTTCTTTTGTTTTCCCTCTCAGTAATTAACCCTAGCACTTTATCATCTTGCCAGAACATTTTTGATCACTTTAGCCAAAATACCTTCCTGGTCTTGATTTCCTGTTTAATCTTCTGTAAACATGAAGAACACATAATCAATCCCCCTTTTATACAAATAAAAGTACTTTCAAACAAATATGACCACAATGAAGAAACAGACTATTTCAAAACCGTATCATTTTTAATAAGTTTATTAATGTCAAATTAATGCAATGTAAAGGAAACTAACCAAGCCATTTAATTTGTTTTTCTTAAATAAAACACATAATGTTTCATGAGACATCAGGCTTTTATTTGACAAATCAATATACAATTATTGTATGAACTAGTTTCTATGGAGCATAAAAGACTTCTCTCATGGACTGATAAATCAGCAAGCTAAAAAGAGAAGGGACTGAATAAATAATTTTTAAGGGAAAAAAGCATCAAGCAAGGGAGAAATTAAAGACACATGAAACAGGGTTAATAAAAGGGATTTTAAAAAATCAACATAGTAACTATAGGTCTATTCAACAGACCAAAAAAAAAAAAAAAACATAAAGCAAAACAAAAACTAAATACCAAAGAACAATTAAGCAACTTGCCAAAAAACAAAATACTTTGGTGGGATGTCAATCAGTAACACTGAGCTGACAACTGTGCCTTAATTAATTTTGAAACTGTTTCCAATTAGTTAGTATAGAACACTAGAGGCTTCATGCTGCCTATGACTCAGTGCACTGACTCATCCACCAAAACTTTTCTTACAGAAGAAATATCCAAGCACCCGCCAGGATGCAAGATCAAAAGGAAAGAAGGTTCACCAACCTTCTTAGTTAAAGGCCTGTGATAAATTTAGATGACCGGAAGGATATGGAACAACTTTCCAGAAAGGTTTAATAGTCAAAAATAACTTGAAAAGTTTGATTTGTTAACAAAACAATGAAAATATATTCTTTAAAATTGCTACTGCAAATATCTCTATAAAGAATGCTATTTGTTTTTTAAACTATATAGATGACATAAATAATATAACCAATATTTATTAAAGTGTTTAATTAAATTCACCAATTCATCATATATAAATATCCCATGTTTCGTACCTTCTTAAAACAGCAGTGGAAACAAAATTTAGACATGAACAAGAGCCTAAAATCACCATATATATTTAGCCCATTGAAGATCTCTTATTTTTTTTCAGATTTAGTTTATCCTTAGTGTGATCCAAGATTATTGGCCTTTCTAGAATTAATAAAAATGTCTTAAATGGTTCTTCAAAATAACTATAAAATACAATATAAAAAAAACAGAATGCAAGTAACTACGTTTCCTTCCTTTTATTACAAAATTTATCTCTACTTAACTCAAACATTTCATTAAATCACAGTTGCATATAGGTAACTATTTCTGAAATAGTTTAGAAATATTTTGGGGCTGGGAGAGAGAAAAAAGAGCAATGAAAGACTACTACTCCCTTCAGGAAAAAACAAAGAAGACCCTTTATTCAGAAACTGGAACCTAGGGGAGGGGCTGCTTAGCAGGACTCAGCCAGTCCTAATATTCTGGAGAGCCTAGGGGATCCATGGAGAGAAATCAAGTTAATAGCAAGTTAGTTCCTAAACAAATTGTCAATAAGAGATCCATTTTGCTGTAAAAATCCATATGTAATTTTTTAATGCCTTATATTAAAAAATAATTAAAATGACTTACAAAGACAAGTTAGTTCAGAAAGTAAAAAAGCAAGGAAATGCAGAGAGAAAAGGTTCAAAGATGGCAATGAAGACAGAAGAAATAAAAAGGTGAAATTGAAATCGGTAGTAAGCTTACTCAAAACACATGACATAAAACGTTTATGCTAGTTGATAAAGGCAGACCACAAAATTTATGAGTTTCCTAGAAGCCACTGAAAAGAGAGAAACATATGCAGTTGCATCATTTGTCATATCCACAAAAATTTAAACTCATACACAAACACATACACACAAACCACAGTCATTCAAAATGCTTCCTTGCCACTGTACCTTGAAAAAAAAATTCCGATCAGTCTTCATAAAGAAATCACAGAAAACTAACTTCTCTTACCTTCTCTTCCACCCTTACCGTGAATATAACAATGAGTTTAAAAGTTGTGTTACTTTTAATATTCCTCAATATAAGCAATGGAATAACACAGTGAGGCATGATTCAGTTAAACCGATTCTAAGAATGTGAAAATGACATGGCCCAAGTACACTGCAGTCCTTCATAAATGTTATTTCCCCCAAACTTTTTATAGGTATTAGGTGGCTGAGAGCTCAAAGTCGTAATCTAAGACAAGAACCTGGAGTCTAGCTATTTTATGGTATTTGCAAAAGAACAAGTCTATATATTTTGACAGTAAGCTAAATGGCAAAAGAAATGTGGCTGATGTACACATAGGAAGCCAAACGAATCTAATGAGAACATTTGCTTGAATTAATTAAACAAGTGCTTAATGAGTTTCATTACATAAAAGATAAGGTAGTACTTAGTGGGGTTACAATGTTGAACTTGTCTACCATCCTCCTACAGCACAGTTTAGAGTGCTGGGGACCACATGCAATTAAATAACTAATTACAGCAGTGATAAAGACAATAATAAAATTGAGTGGCTCTGGAGAAGCACCTAACCTGGAAATGAAATGTTAAAAAAGGCCTTCCAAAGAAACTACCATCTAAGCTGAGACCTGAGACCTGAAGCAGCAGTTAGCTCAGGGCTCCCAGGCAGAAGTTAACAGAAATCCCCATCAGTCCTCCTCTAGGTTCAGTTTCCTTGCCCCAACCATTAAATGATGGAGCTACATAAGGATCGGGACACTTTCATTCACTCAAAGATCAAGGCAAAAAATAACTGAATAAGCCCATGACTTCAACTTTTACTTACACACTGATAACTAGGTGGCCTGACAAAAATCAGTAATGTGTAACTATTCTCAGGTGTTCTTTGACTATTTTCTTCCTAAATCATCAAAAAAAATCTGGCTTTGTGCTCCCAGTTTCTTTCCCTATACTACACTGTAAGCTTTGTGGTATGTTGTCAAAACAGGAAAACACAGTTACATTAAATAATGAAGAACAAAGAAGATGAAGGATGAATCAGAATAAAAGTTAGCTTGGATGGGAGCAGAGGGGTAGCTTCTTTAAGAGTTTTGAAAAAACAGATGGTTAGAGCCACTGCATTTGATGAAGACAGAAGATAAGAAAAGGAACGAGAACAATATTAGAAAGTATTCCTGGGAATTAAGAGTTCCAGTCATAGTTTTGAGAAATGCATAAAAAACTTACATTATTTTGAAATAATTTTGTTTTAATGAATCATGTTCTTTTGACCACAATACTCCTCAAAGACTGCAACACATGCAGGCTTCAGCAATATGTGAACCGTGAACTTCCTGATGTTCAAGCTGGTTTTAGAAAAGGCAGAGGAACCAGAGATCAAATTGCCAACATCCGCTGGATCATAGAAAAAGCAAGAGAGTTCCAGAAAAACATCTATTTCTGCTTTATTGACTATGCCAAAGCCTTTGACTGTGTGGATCACAATAAACTGTGGAAAATTCTGAAAGAGATGGGAATACCAGACCACCTGATCTGCCTCTTGAGAAATTTGTATGCAGGTCAGGAAGCAACAGTTAAAACTGGACATGGAACCACAGACTGGTTCCAAATAGGAAAAGGAGTTCGTCAAGGCTGTATGTTGTCACCCTGTTTATTTAACTTATATGCAGAGTACATCATGAGAAACGCTGGACTGGAAGAAACACAAACTGGAATCAAGATTGCCGGGAGAAATATCAATAACCTCAGATATGCAGATGACACCACCCTTATGGCAGAAAGTGAAGAGGAACTCAAAAGCCTCCTGATGAAACTGAAAGTGGAGAGTGAAAGAATTGGCTTAAAGCTTAACATTCAGAAAACGAAGATCATGGCATCCGGTCCCACCACTTCATGGGAAATAGATGGGGAAACAGTGGAAACAGTGTCAGACTTTATTTTTCTGGGCTCCAAAATCACTACAGATGGTGACTGCAGCCATGAAATTAAAAGACGCTTACTCCTTGGAAGGAAAGTTATGACCAACCTAGATAGCATATTCAAAAGCAGAGACATTACTTTGCCAACAAAGGTTCGTCTGGTCAAGGCTATGGTTTTTCCTGTGGTCATGTATGGATGTGAGAGTTGGACTGTAAAGAAGGCTGAGCGCCGAAGAATTGATGCTTTTGAACTGTGGTGTTGGAGAAGACTCTTGAGAGTCCCTTGGACTGCAAGGAGAGCCAACCAGTCCATTCTGAAGGAGATCAGCCCTGGGATTTCTTTGGAAGGAATGATGCTAAAGCTGAAACTCCAGTACTTTGGCCACCTCATGCAAAGAGTTGACTCATTGGAAAAGACTCTGATGCTGGGAGGGATTGGGGGCAGGAGGAGAAGGGGACGACAGAGGATGAGATGGCTGGATGGCATCACTGACTCGATGGACATGAGTCTCAGTGAACTCCAGGAGTTGGTGATGGACAGGGAGGCCTGGCGTGCTGTGATTCATGGGGTTGCAAAGAGTCGGACACGACTGAGCGAATGATCTGATCTGATCTGATGAAATAAATCTGACAAGTTCTTATCTCATGCTCAGACTTCTCTGAGTTCCCGAACAATTTATCCAACTAGTCCTTGAAACTCCACGTTAGCTATGTGAAAAGCATGCAAAAAATGTCCAAAACAAAATAGAAATTTTCCTTAAAAAATCTGAGTCTTCATGCAGCCAATGACAAGGTCGTACACCTACCTCCCTTAACAGCTTCATCCCACTTCACCTCTCATGTCTAGCTCTTCATCACCACATTCTGTTTATTTTTAATACAAAACCTCTCAAATCTGCCTACTTTGCTCCCTCTAAACTACCACCACTCTATCAAAATCTCTTTAAATAAATTCAATTACTTTCTAACTGGTCTCCTTGCATCCACCTTTACACAGCCTATTCCCAGCCTATAACCTCTTATCTATGCTCACAAAATGTTGTTACAAAATACATATCTGATCTAGTTTACCCACATCTCCTGCTGAAAACTTTTCAATGGATTCCCACTGTTTTTCAAATAAATATCAAAATCCTTAATATAGTCTCAGGCCTACCATTTTCTGACAAAGACTTCATCTCTTTCCATCTCTTCTCTGATGTCTACTTTTAGCCAATCAGTTGGTCTTCAGGTTTTCCAGAAGTGCTCTGTTTTCTCCCACAATAGATTTCATGTGCTATCTCTGGCAGGAATGTTCTTTCCTATTCTTTAGACCTAAGCTCATAAGCCTTTTCCAAATGCCCGTACTAAATCAGAAGTCTATTTGCCACTCTCACAAAGGTACATGCCTTTCTCTAATGGCAATTATCACAGATGAAACTGTTCTTATTTGTGTATATTATATCTCTGTGTTCTGTTACAAATTACCCTAAATTAAAGGGTTTAAAACAATAAACATTTATTATCTCACCGTTTCTATGGGTCAGGAATATAGAATTATCTGGCTTGGGGTCTCTCTTAGGATGCAGTAACAGGGTCAGCCAAGGTTGCATTCCTCTGAAAGCTTGTTCAAGCTAGAAGATCTGCTTTCAACAGAACTCATTCACCTGGTGCTGGCTGTTAGGAGACCTCAGTTCCACTCCATGTAGGCCTCTCCATGGGTTGCTTAAGCATCCTAATGGCATGGAACTGGCCTCTCAAAGCAAGTAATAAAAGATACAGCACACTTTCTTTTCTGACCTAGCCTTTGAAATGAAAAGCACCATAATTTCTTAACATCTTATTAGTCACACTGGTCAACCCAATTCATCATGGAAAGGAACTGTGAAATAATACGAACACCAGGGAGTAAAAATCAATGGAAGCCATCTTGTGGACACTGGCTATAATAGTATGTTAACTGATCTGTTTTTAAATCTTCTAATAGATTAAACTCCAAGACCTAGACTGAAGTAACTATAGTTGGCCTGAAATTACCTTAAGTCTTATGCTTAATCTGAGTCACAGCTCCCATCCTGAAGGCACCCTATTTCCTGCCTTGTTCCAAAAACATCCTCTTGAAAGCATTCTACACCTGCTTCTCTCCCTTCAACAACTATTTCTAGCCCTACTACTTCAAGAGACACTTCTTCAGTCAATTTTTCTAAATATTCCAAGAAAGGAAAACTTACAAAATTTCATATCCTGAGATTTACCTTTTATCTTTTTCTAAATCAGATTACTCTTAAATAATATTCCCAGATACGATTTTGTTATGACATATTTTAACAAATATTATATACTAAAACTTTTTATTTTGTAAAATTTAGAAGTTGCACTTAATTTCGTTATGCAACATTATTCCAATATGTTTATGGACTTCCAAATCTGAAATGAAAATTGAAAATTAAAAAATACAATTTACCGTTTAATCATATCAAACTTTTGTTGATTTTTGGAATACTTATTAATTCATTGGAGGCTTCCCTGGTAGCTTAGTGGTAAAGAATCTGCCTGCCAGTGCAAGAGATGAGGGTTCGATCCTTGGGTCAGAAAGATCCTATAGAGAAGGAAATGGCATCCCGCTGCAGTATTCTTGTGTGGGAAATCCCATGGACAAAGGAGCCTTGTGGGCTACAACTCATGGGGTCACAAAACAGTCAGACATGACTTAGTGACTAAACAACAACTAATTCAATAATTTATTCAAATAAAACATACTAAAATTATAGTTGAATGCAATGGGGAAGGAAAAGTTTGGTGTTTTTTTTTTTCACAAAACTTTTCAGGAACTTGTAAAACAAATGAGCAAACAAACAAACAAAAACCACTTTATTGTGTGTCAAAGAAAGAAATAATTCTCATTTAATGTACCACATGACACACCAAAGTAAAATTTCAAAGACAGATAACTGAACAACTCACTTTACGGCAAATAAAAACGCATTTATAGTTTATGAAAATCTCATAGAAATCTCCTTCCACAAGATGAACTTAAAAGTAGCTGAAATTAACTTTTTAATTGATTTAATGGTTCATTTCTGAGATTATTAAGGGCCCATTATAAAAGAAAAAGACTAGACTAAGACTAAGTAATATATTAAGATTAGACATAGAATAAGTAATATATTTGGAGAAGGCAATGGCACCCCACTCCAGTACTCTTGCCTGGAAAATCCCATGGACGGAGGAGCCTGGTAGGCTGCAGTCCATGGGGTCGCCAAGAGTCTGACACAACTGAGCGACTTCACTTTTTTTCATTTTCATGCATTGAAGAAGGAACTGGCAACCCACTCCAGAGTTCTTGCCTAGAGAATCCCAGGGACGGGGGAGCCTGATGGGCTGCCATCTATGGGGTCGCACAGAGTCGGACACGACTGAAGCGACTTAGCAGCAAGTAATATATTAAGGTTAAGGGACAAAAACAAATCGGATTTTATGAAACATCTAACTTCTCTCACATAAAAATTATATATTTGATTGGCCAAAAAGTTCATTCAGTTTTTTCCATACCATAGTACAGAAAAAACTCAAATGAACATTTTGGGGAACCCAATATACCTTAATGTAAAAGAACGTAACTTAATAAAGAGATGCTACACATACATATGCACGCTCAGTCACCCAGTCATGTCTGACTCTTCTTGGACCTATAGACTGTAGTGTACCAGGCTCCTCTATCCATTGGATTCTCTAGGCAAGAATACTGGAGTGGTTGCCATTTCCTCCTCCAGGGAATCTTCCCGACCCAGAGATTGAACCCATGTCTCTTGAGTCTTCTGCATAGCCTGCATTGGTTGCATAGCCTGCATTGGTAGGTGAATTCTTTACCACTGAGCCACTTGAGAAGCACCCATGCATATATTCATGGTTATAATTACATAGCACCATTTAAGTCAGGTATGTGACCACTGACTGTAGTATTCCATTTCAAGAGCATGAGGAAGGGCGAGAAAGAGAATTAAAAAAACTTGAAAAGTTAGCAGTATAAATCAGAACTATAATTTATAGAATATTTACTATGTACCAGATAAACTTCACACATATGTTTGTACTTAAACATTTATTAACACAATATTTTAATGAGGTAGGAACTATAATTATCCCCATTCTCAGATGAAAATTGAAGCACAGATAGTGTAATTTGCTTGTGGTCATGTAAGTAATCAGCAGAAGAGTTTCAGAGCCCACACTCTAAACCACTGCACCACACTGCCTCACTTCTCAACTATTCTAAATTTTCAACAACCTCCTTGAACCCCCACTTCAGTAATATCTATAAACAATTTTCTGATTTACAGATATTGTCTTTGACATCACCTGAAAATAAAGGCACTCAGACCAGATTCATCTCAATTTTTCTGACCCATTACCTATAAATTTATCTTCAATCACACCTGTCCTCACTTCAAGTCTCTCCTTCACTCAAGGCCAATCTTGTACTGTGCTACTGAACCAAGACTCTCCTCCAGCTTTTATATGACATCCATTCTCCTGTTATCTTCAAACTTTCACTCTGGCCAGCTCTATCCTCACAGAAATAAGGAGGATAACTGCCCACCTACTTTCCTACCCTCCTAACCACCCACAGACATACACGCACATACATACATACATAAAAACCTCCCTCTATCTTCCTTTCTTGCCTGGGAAATCCCATGGACACAGGAGCCTGGTGGGCTACAGTCCAAAGGGTCGCAAAGAGTTGGATACGACTGAGCAACTAAGCACATCTTCCTTTACTCATCCAAATCTTTTCCTATCAACTTATACTTGCTCTCTCTGTTCCTTCCATACAGGAACCTGATTTCCAATAAATCCTTACTCTTGAAACTGCTTTTCCAAAGATAATCACTTAACTGTCAGCTTAAAACAATATTTTTTCTGAAATTTGGGTAAATTTGCCCTTGTTGATGGCTTATGTCTTAAAACCTGTATTTCCTTAGCTTATACACAACCAGTCTCCTGGATCCCTGCATACTTCTTTAACCATTTCTTCTCTGTCCTTCCTTAAGCCAACTTCTTCTATCTAGTTGTAATGCAGTAGTTTCCCCTGCATTTCCCTCTGTGGTGCACTGTGTTTTTTAACACACACACACACACACACACAAACACACAAAAAAAAACCACGAGGGAATTCATTCTCTTTTTGGCTTCAATACTGCCTTGCTGATGACGCCTTAAATAATAATTTTTAATCAGGTCTTTTTGTTTCCAACTATTCAGTCAATCAACTGCCTTTTGGACAGGAAAACTTAGGTGTCCTTTAGGCATTTCAAACACACAAGCACAATATTTAATTCATCAATTTCCCCCAAACCTAACCCTCCTTCCTTATTCTTCATATCATGGAGCAACATCACTCTCCGTCTCATTAGTCACACAAAAAAGAGTATAATGGTAAGTATTTCCCCCTTCACCCCATCCACTGCTACAACTGCTGATTTTTCAACTCCTTCCTTCAACACACTGATTATCACTGTTTTGTTCAGTTATTTGTTATCTTTTATCGAATATAAAACATCAGTCTCCTTGCCTACAAATTCTCCCAACATATAGCCATTGTAGCCTATAAAAAAGTGGAAATTTAGCCAGATCACTCCATATCTTAAAACTCTTCAAAGATTCCCCACTGCCACAAGAAAAGATTCCACATATCTTAACTAGCCTAATGATATTTTCTGCAAGGAAAATTACTTAAATAAAATTGTTGAGCTCTCACTTGATTGCAAAGTGAAGAAAAGGGAGCACACACACATACGTACATTCACATGTCTCCAAAATAAGTAGCATACAATCCAACTGTAACTGCTGAAAATTAACATTAGTCACAGAGCTTATCATGTAGTCCCTCCTAGAATATTTTCATTTTTTAAAGACTCTTGATGACACTTATTGGTAGTAAGACCTTAAGATATAGAGATTGGTGGCAAGACTGATTCCTAGAGAACAGAATCATTCACTCAGTTCTGGCAGGAAAGAGAAAAAAGTAGCACACCCAATCTTGGCAATTTGAGAACGACAGTTTAACTAAGGAACTACTCACAAAGATGTAGACAGAGTTTAGGGAATAGAGAATGGGGAATAGTGCACAGTTCCAGAAGATCTCAAAACAACCAGAGACATTACTATTCCTAAGCCTGAAGGGCTAGAGGAGTAATGATTAGTTATATACAGGGGGCTCCCAGACAGGAGATCTGACTTTAGGGAGAGAAAAGCAGCCAACTCAAGGCAACACCAGGGAGTACAGTGAATTCACTTTCCCCTCACCTTCTGATCTCCAGCTGGTATCTTAACTGGTATAATCCAATCAGAAGCCAAAGGGAAGGGGAACCAGATGATATAGTTGGTAAAGGTCAGCCTCCCAGGACACATACAGGGTGGAAAAGAATAGAGAGTGGTTCTAGAAATGTAATCAGAAGATATCTAGTGCTTTATAAAGTCAACTCTGATAACTGCAAATAATGTTACTTTGTAAGAGAACTTACAGAGGATATACCTCCAAAATCTTCATTTTCCATAGTAGGAACCAAAAAGAAAGAAAGGAAGAAACAAAAAGAAAAAAGAAAAAAAAGCAAAATAAAAACCAGTTTAAAAAAGGAAAAAGAAAGAAAAAAAATGAAAAAAAACAAGTAAATAAACATAGTAGGAACTGAGGCTTAAATAATCAAGTAACATTTTCAAGGTCACATCATTACTCAGGAGTAACACATGAACCGGATGCCAAGGCAGGTGATAATCTCCATTTTGGTAACCTCTTGATTCCCCAACAGTGCTAGGCACATAAAAAACATTCAAAGCATACTTACTGGATTGAATTTTATAAATTCCTTTTAGGGCATACAAAACAGCCAAAACTAATTTGATATGACTTGAAGATTTCCCCCTTAGTCATTATGTTAGAAATTTAAAAAGGACAAACACAAATAACAAAGTATATGAGTGTGTCTTTCCTCTGTAATCTAACAAAATCAATATATAAAATGTTACAAAAATTGGAGGAAAACCTAAACAATTTGAAATGTTCAAAATAACCACATGAACCTATTCATAGATGTGTTGACCAAAAGTCTACTGACCTGCTGTGTAAATAAACATCTAAAAGATCTCTCATTTCTGAGTCAGGAGAATAAATTAGCATAACAAAGACAAAAACCATCAAAGGCTAATTGATGTAGTGTAGACAATTTAATGCTTTTGTACTCTCTTAAAACATCATCAGTACTACTTTAAGTTACAGTCTAAAAAATTCTATGGATAGTCAATACATACATACATCATTTAAGTTAATTAGATAATAAAGTATTATCTATAAAGTCTGAATAATCAGAAAACTCATTTCAAAGAATTTAATTTCCTCACTCACACTTTTATTGGAAATCACATATCCCCAAATTTATTAAATACTTTCTGCTCACATTTGAATTTTTATGCAAGACACTGGAAAATCAAACCACAATCAGAGATTCATATAAACAGCCTGACTCCACCACAATCAGAGATTCATATAAACAGCCTGACTCCCAAAAAATTAGTTTCTATCTCCAACACTGACATTATTGAGGGAAAAATTATACAATGTCCAATTTTTAAGAATCATGAAATGTTTATATCAAGTATACACATTTTTGTTAATTTTCAGCAACTGACAATACATTTACAAAAACCATACTCCTTGAATGCCTCTCTTAAACACCATACAAACTTTACTTTTGTATTATATAGATTTAAGCTAAACTATTCTTATTTAAAATTTATTATAGACTATGAGTGTGGTATATAGTACCTAACAGCAACATCCATTCATTTAGAATTAATCTGGAGATTATACTATTATTCCTAGTTAATTGTTTTTCTGGTCTTAATTTTTTTAACCCTATCTATTTAATACTATCAATACATAAATATGAAGAAAAAGCATCTGCCTTGGTTAAAATAGTTGTCATAAGAAAATACCTGCAGAGCATTCAATGGAAATTCACATACAAGAAAAATCCTTCCCTCTTCTCCTTTTGGTATAGACAAATAATTCATCAGGTAGATCAAGAAAGATAAAATTAAGAAATCATATTCATAACTCTAGTGGGTATTCTCTGTCACTTAATTTACACCAAACACAGGCTGGTTTCTGAAAGGTAATAAGCCAACCAATAGGTTGAATATTAGCCCAAGGCACTGAAGCTATCAACTCATGGAAAGAAATACAGCAAAATTTAAATAATTGACCAGAAATGTGTAATCTCGAAGCTGGCACACTTTGAACTATCTGAGTAATTTCTTTAGTATCTTTTTTGTAAACAAATCTGTCAGGATTAGTAGTAAAATAATATTAGTTTGATTAGTTGAATCTATGTGGTAATGTTTATTTTACATAAAACAACAACAATGAAAAGTTTTGAAATAAATTTAAGTCATTTTACAACACAGGTTTCTAGTAGAAATACAATAATGCATTCATTGTGGACTACCAAGCAGGTGTTTTAGAGTGTCGATAAAATACTGCTAATTAAAGCAAAGGAACAGTTAATCTTAAATATGAGTAAGAAAACAGTCTAGATTTGGAAGGCATAAAAAAAATCACTTTTAGCTTTTATTTAACCTATTCAAAAAGCAAGAAAACAACCCTTTCCTTAAGTCCTAGGCCAAGGGACCCAAAGTAATGAAGCAAATTAGACATAGCAGCCATTCATATTCCAACTTACTTAACATATTTACCAACTTCTCTTATCTATCTCTTCTTTTTCCATCACACAAATTCTTTTACAACTGTGATATTCAATGTACATGTTATACAAGGTTTCCTTCTTTTTGTCTTGACAATACCTATTATCAAGGGTTTAGACATCACCTGTATGGTACATTCAATCTCCACATCTAGTTTCTATCTCTAGTCTCTCATTTCTGTTTGTAAACATTTCAAGTGAAAGCTCCCTCTTCAAACATAATAACCCATCTTTCCATCTCTATTCCCAATCAACTCTAGAGATTCCTTGCTAAACCTCAGGGCACTGAGAGAGGAGAACAGTGTTAAGGCTGCTGCTGCTGTTGCTGCTAAGTTGCTTCAGTGGTGTCCGACTCTGTGCGACCCCATAGACGACCCCATAGAGAACCACCAGGCTCTCCTGCCACTGGGATTCTCCAGGCAAGAACACTGGAGTGGGTTGCCATTTCCTTCTCCAAGTGTTAAGGCTACTCCAGTTTAAAAGGAAAATTCTATGTCATTAGCGTGCCTTACAAATGCCTTCATGTTCTAAACATTTGCTTTCCTGAGCAAATGTTGCTTTCCCATGACTTTCTGACTTTGTTCAAATAGTTCTCTCTCCCTAGAATTCCCTTCTTCTCCTTACTCACTCAGGAAATTCCTTGTTATTTCAGAAGATATATAAAAGCCTTCATTCATCTCCTCTGTGAAAAACAGGTAGCAGTTTCCCTCACTATCACCCCCAAAGCAATACATATACATATATAAATATCCATAGATGTGTATGCTTCTGTATTTGTGTATAAAGGAATGTATTATTCCAGAGAGCTCCTCTACTGCAGGCCATCTTTTTTATATCCCTAGTACCTAGTAAGTATCTAACATGAAAACAGTGTTTAATTTATGTCAGCTTCATCGTGTACATTTTACCTCCTAAATTTCTCTCTCAAAGTTGTCCATGCATCTTCAAATCTACCACTCCCTTTATCTTTAGTCTGAACAAACGTCTCACGATTAGTCTGTACCAATCCATTCTAAATAGTGTCGACAGAATAATCTTTTTCAAAAGCCAAACGTAACCATCTCTGACCTTCACTTTCCTCTCTAGCCTCATCTTTCACCACCTCCCACTTTATGTCTTCAGCTCACCGAGTGGATGGATTACAACCCTTCATTCTTGCCATACTCTTACCTTCTTTCTGGAGAATATTTATATTCTCTATTTATAATATTTATTTATAATAAAATATAATAAAAACTATTTATAATAAATATTTATAATAAAAACTCTCAACAAAGTGGGTTTAGAGGGAACATACCTCGACATAATACAGGCCATATATGACAAGCCCAAAGGTAAGATAGTACTCAATGATGAAGAGCTCCATGATGAAAGCATTTCCTCGAAGATCAGGAAGAAGACAAGGATGCCCACTCTCACCACTTTTATTCAACACAGTATTAGAAGTCTGAGCAACAGCAATCAGACAAGAAAAAGAAATAAAAGAAATTCACACTGAAAAGGAAGTAGAACTTCTTCTGTAAATGACTTGATACTATACATAAAAAATCCTAAAGAAGCCACCAAAGAACTACCAGAACTCATCTATGAATTCAGTAAACCATGGGATACAAACTGACATACAAAAATCTGTTATGTTTCTATACACTAACGATGAACTATCAGAAAGAGAAATTAAGAAAACAATCTAACTTACAATCACACACACACAAAAATGACTAAAATATCTAGGACAAACTGAACTAATGAGGTAAAAGAACTGTACTCAGAAAACTACAAGACGCTGAAATAAACTGAAAATAACACAAAGACATATAAAGATACACCATGATCATGAATTGAGAGAACTACTGTTGTTAAAATGACCATCTTACCTGCCTCCTGAGAAATCTGTATGCAGGTCAAGAAGCAACAGTTAGCAGCAGACATGGAACAATGGACTGGTTCCAAATTGGGAAAGGAGTACGTCAAGGCTGTATACTGTCACCCTGCTTATCTAACTTATGTGCAGAGTACATCATGTGAAATGCAAAACTGGATGAAGCGGAAGCTGGGATCAAGATTGCTGGGAGAAATATCAATAACCTCAGATATGCAGATAACACCACACTTACGGCAGAAAGTGAAGAACTAAAGAGCGTCTTGATGAAAGTGAAAGAGAAGAGTAAAAAAGTTGGCTTAAATCTCAACATTCAAAAAAATAAGATCATGGCATCTAGTCCCATCACTTCACGGCAAATGGATGGGGAAACAATGCAAACAGTAACAGATTTTATTTTGGGGGGCTCCAAAATCACTGCAGATGGTGACTGCAGCCATGAAATTAAAAGACCCTTGCTACTTGGAAGAAAAGCTTGACCAACCTAGACAGCATATTAAAAAGCAGAGACATTACTTTGCCAACAAAAGTCCATCTAGTGAAAGCTATGGTTTTTCCAGTAGTCATGTTTGGATGTGAAAGTTAAACTATAAAGAAAGCTGAGCACCAAAGAATTGATGCTTCTGAACTGTGATGTTGGAGAAGACTCTTGACAGTCCCTTGGATGGCAAAGAGATCAAATTAGTCAATCCTAAAGGAAATCAACCCTGAATGTTCACTGGAAGGACTGATGCTGAAGCTAAAGCTCCAATACTTTGGCTACCTGATATGAACTCATGAAAAAGACCCTGATGCTGGGAAAGACTGAAGGCAGGAGGAGAAAGGGATAGGACGATAGAGGATGCAATGGTTGGATGGCATCACCGACTTGATGAACATGAGTTTGAGCAAGCTCAGGGAGTTGGTGATAGACAGGGAAGCCTGGCGTGCTGCAGTCCATGGGGACATAAAGAGTTGGTCACGACTGAGTGACTGAACTAAACTGAACTGAAAATGACCATATTGCCTAAGGCAATCTACAGTTTCAATGCAATCTATATCAAAATACCAAAGGCACTTTTCACAGAACAATTACAAAGAATTCTAAAATTTGTATGGAAACATAAAAGGCTCCAAATAGCCAAAACAATCTTAAGAAAGAACAAAGCTAGTGGTATCATGTTCCCTGATTTTGTGACCAAGCAGGACCCTATTGACTTTCCTGCAACAGACCCCTGCTCCCAGGTCCTCTGGCTTAGCTCCTCTCTTAAGTACCTGCTGCTGCTGCTGCTGCTAAGTCGCTTCAGTCGTGTCCGACTCTGTGCGACCCCAGAGATGGCAGCCCACCAGGCTCCCCCATCCCTGGGATTCTCCAGGCAAGAATAGTGGAGTGGGGTGCCATTGCCTTCTCCGCTTAAGTACCTAATAACATAAATTAGTACAGCCACTATGGAAAAGAGTACATAGACCCCTCAAAAAATTAAAAATTCACAAGATCGAACAATTTCATGCCTAGGATACAAAACACCAACTGGAAAATATACACATCACTCAGCAGCATTATTTACAGTAGCCGAGATATAGAAGCAACCTAAGTGCCCATATAGAGATAAATGGATAAAGAAAATGTGATGTATATATAAAATGGAATCATAGTCATAAAAGAATGAAATCTTCCCACTTGTAACAACAAGAATGGATGTAGAGGTTAATACTCTAAATGAAGGAAGTACAAGAAAAACAAATGCTATATGATTTCACTTAAATGTGGAGCCTAAAAAACAAATGAATAAACATAATCAAAACAGACTCACAGATACAGAGAACAGGTGGCTGCCAGAGAGGAAGGGGCTCAAAAAAGAAGAGAAATAGGTGACGGAGATTACGAGGTACAAAATTCCAGCTGCAAGATAAATGAGTCACAGGGATGAAAAGCAACATGGAGATACAGTCAATAATAATGTAATATCTTTATACAGTAACAGACGGTTAACTAGATTTATCATGATGATTTGAAATGTATAGAAACACTGAATCACTGTGTTACATAACAGGAACTAACAAAGTGCTATGGGTCAATTATACCTCAAAAACAAGCAAACAAACTCCTTGAAAAAGAGATCACTGTGGTTAACAGAGGTAGAAGGTGGGCGAGGAGGAACTGGAAGAAATCAAAAGGAATGAACTTAGTTATAAGATAAGTAAGTACTGGGGATGAAATGTAAAATATGATAAATGTAATTAACATTGTTATATGTTATATTTGAGTGCTATTAAGAAAGTAAAGCCTAAGAGCTCTCATCAGAAGAAAAAAAAATTTTTTTTTTATATTTCTTCAGTTTTGTACTTATATGAAATAATAGATAATCACTAAACTTACTGTGGTAATCATTTCATGATGTAGGTTAAGTCACATCATTACAATGCACACAAATTGTTCTGTGTGCCTGTGAGCTGCAAATTCAAACTTTGCTTTTTGGAACTTTCTGGAATTTTTTTTTCCCCTGAATATTTTGATCTGCAGTTGGTTGAGTCTGTGGATGTGTAACTGTAGATAAGGAGGGCTAGCTGTATTCTTTATCACAGCTGCGGAAATTTCACATTCACCTTGATGATTATTTGATAAATGCCTGCCTCCTCCACTAAACTGTAAGCTCCTTGGAGGCTAAAATCATGTCCAATTTTGTTCCACATTGTATCCCCAGGATGAAGAGCACTGCATCTGTCACACAGTAGAAGCTCAATGAATATTTACTGAAAAAATGAGGAAATGGACTCATTTTGCACAGAAACTTAGACCTAACAGTTCATTGTCTTTTTTCGTCACTTCCCGAAGGCCTTCTTCACTTCACCCAATCACTTGTCATGCCCACCTTCTTAATGTTTCTCTTACTAGTACTTTTCATTCTTCCTTGTGATAATTATTTCAACAAATATTTATAGGATACTTTCTATGTGCCAGACACTGTCTTCAGCACTGAGGAGGCAGGTGCAAAAAAACAGACAAAAATTCAAGTTTGTGGAACTTAAACTCCAGGATGCCATAGAAGGAGGGCATAAGAGACAGTTAGAAATCAAATTGAAAATGAAAAAACGTGTTAAGTGTTAGAGAGAAAGAAAAAAAGCAAGCAAAGGGGATATCAAACATTGTGGGATGGTAGTTGAAATTTTAAATAAGGTCACCAAGGATGATCTCCCTAAAAAGGTGTTACTCAAATGAAGACCAGAAGTGAGGGAGCCAGTCATGTTAGCTCTATTGGAAAATTTAGTGTAGATGACCTTGCTATAAGTCAGTATACTAAGAAATGAATACCAGCAAAAAAGAGTAAAAAGGTACACAGAAACACACAGCCAGGTAGAGATTTAGGGATGGAAGAAATTAAGGCATTTAGAAAACCACTGTTACATAGAAGAGAATAAGAATAGATATTCAAAATTACAACCTTAAGCCAATTAAGAAGAGTTTGACTTAAATGCCCAGACATTAAGGTATGTAAGGTTACATTTTGGAAAGACTTACAAGACTTTTTACCCAAAACCAATATAAAACAAAAGAAATGAACACCAGTTATACAACTTAAAGCAGTATCTGGAATATGCAATCATCCCAACTCAAAATCAAATGTAAGCGTTAAAAATGTTTTTATTGTTTTTGCATCTAACTAGTTAATTCTTGATCTTTCATTATCATAGAAGTTAAGTAAAAAGTATCAGAGACTGCAATACTGTGGTTAACATCCTAAACTGACCTAATGAGCTAGAGAGGAATACTGTATTTCATCTTATTTAAAAAGCAAATTAATACCTTACTTTTTATATCATAATGCAAATGAATATCTGACTTTTTATTTGTGGATATAATTATATATTATTAACTAAATAACTTTAGAAAAATCTGGGCAGTTTCTGTTATGAAAATGATGTTACAAAAATATTAAACCAAGAAAAATAAAATATTTTTCTCTCATAATTATCTAATTCTCCTTTCTGAAATAGCTCAAATTGCATTTAAGTTCTAAGTAGTCCTTAGCAAGAAAAGCTGGCTTCATGTTCATTCATTAGTTTGCTGTTTTGATCATTTTAAAGTAAAGCAAAATCAAGACTTTCTATTCAAAAATGTTGGTTTCGCACGTATTACTCAAAGAAGAAATCACCTTGGTAGAATATTCTGGACTGGTGGAAAAGTCAGTCTTCATGAGACTATTTTGAAGATCATTTCTAAAATAGGAAGGGCAGATGACTGAATCTGCTTTATTTCATGATTTCTGCTATAAAAGAAGAGTAAAATCAAAACCACAGTGAAGAAACATTAGGTAGCAAGGGGTAAGAAAAAGAAGGAAAAACATAGAGAAGATGGAATATCATGAAGTCCATTTCCCTTTTTAGTATTAACACTATTTCCTGAAAACATTCTCTTACAGTTTCTTGCCCTTGACAGCACCCTTTCTCTCCAGCTCTATTTCTAAGACTCAGTCTATTGATGGTTCTAGTCAATTTATCCTATACCTTCTTTGAGCAATTTATCCCCCTCTCCTATCATTACAAACAGAAGATTTCCTACCTAGAGTAAAAGATCAATCGGGGAACAAGCTCTGAAAAAAACAGTGACCTGACCATTGAGACAGACCAGAACTCCTCGGCAGAATGTTGTGATAACAAAAGAAGCATGTTGTAGTTCAGTTGCTCAGCTGTGTCCAGCTCTTTGCAACCTCATGGAGTATTTTCATATAACCTATGCCCATCCTCGCATATGCTTTAAATCATCCCTTAACTACTCAGAATACCTGATACAATGTACATACTATGTAAATAGTTGTAAATTGAACTTAAGTGTTTTTGTGTGCATGCAAGGCTTCCCTGTCCTACAAAATCTCCTGGAGTTTACTCAAACTCATGTCCATCAAGTCGGTGATGCCATCCAACCATCTCATCCTCTGTCTTCCCATCTCCTTCTGTTCCTGCCTTCAATCTTTCCCAGCATCAGTCTTTTCTAATGAGTCAGTTCTCTGCATCAGGTGGCCAAAGTGATGTCTTTGCTTTTTAAAAGGCTGTCCAGGTTTGTCATAGCTTTTCTTCCAACAAGCAAGTATCTTTTCATTTCAAGCCTGCAGCCACCATTAGCAGTGATTTTGGCATCCAAGAAAAAGTCTGTAACTGTTTCCATTGTTTCTGCATCTATTTGCCATGAAGTGATGGGACCAGATGCCATGATTTTAGTTTTTCAAAGTTGAGTTTTAAGACAGCTTTTTCACTTTCCTTTTTCACTTTCATCAAGATGCTCTTTAGTTCCTCTTCACTTACTGCCAATAGAGTGATGTCATCTGCATATGTGAAGTTATTGATATTTCTCCAGGCAATCTTGATTCCAGCTTGAGCTTCATCCCGTCCAGCATTTTGCATGATATACTCTGCATGCTGCTGCTACTAAGTCGCTTCAGTCGTGTCCGACTCTATGCGACCCCATATAAGGCAGCCCACCAGGCTCCCCCGTCCCTGGGATTCTCCAGGCAAGAACACTGGAGAGGGTTGCCATTTCCTTCTCCAATGCATGAAAGTGAAAGTGAAGTCACTCAGTCCTGTCTGACTCTTAGCGACCCCATGGACTGCAGCCCTCCAGGCTCCTCCGTCCATGGGATTTTCCAGGCAAGAGTACTGGAGTGGGGTGCCATCACATAGAAGTTAAATAAGCAGGGTGACAATATACAGTCTTGACATACTCCTTTCCCAACTTTAAACCAGTCCATTATTCCATGTCTGGTTCGAACTGTTGCTTTTTGATCTGCATACAGGTTTCTCAGGAAGCAGTTAAGGTAGTCTGGTATTCCCATCTCTTTAAGAATTTTCCAGTTTGTTGTGTTCCACACAAAGGCTTTAGTGTAGTCAATGAAGCAGAAGTAGATGTTTTTCTGGAATTAACATACTTCAAATGACTGAGCACTGATGTAGTCCCTCATGTGCCAAGGAAGCTAGTGATCTATGCTCTAGGGATGTTAGACCAAAGTACCTGACCTATAAGTTTAGAGGCCTAATACAGGTCCTGAAGCTTTTGTAAGGCTGACCACTAGGTACTAAGAACTAATACTAATGGTGGAAAAACAAAACATAAACCACATAATCTGATTGGTAGCTAGGAGCATTCAAGTTCAACCAATATCACTTATTACTACACGGTTCCAATACAACAAAAGGACTGGCCATATTTCCTCTTTTTTTCCTGCAGTTAACATGTTACTTTGTACAAAATGCTACTGAGATCAACACTAACGGAAAGCACAGACAATAATATATAAAAGGGCTTCACAAACATTAAAATCTTCTATGACTTCATGTTGTTGTTACTAATAATGTCTTTCCCAGCATACACTGGCCTCATGTGAAAAATCCTCCATCTTTATAAATATATTATATATCCAGAGTTAATTTCTTTTGCTTTTCAAAAAGAAAAAAATATATACATATATAACAAAATAATTTTTTTCTGGAAATTTAATTATAAACATAGAAAAATATTCTATATCACACAGAGTCAATGAATATGACAAGGATAAAATACATCCTTAAAATTAGTATACAATGCAATATAACATCTTATACATTAAGGACTCAAACAAACCAAGTGAAACGTTTACACAGAAAAGAAAAGGTAAGTAGCTATAAAAATGCATATAAATGCTTTCTGAAACAACATTCATAAAAGCAAATAAAATCTTTAAATGTACATTATCTCCTGGTAAATATTTGTTTCACCCAAAGGAGACAAAAACTAGCACCCACAAAAAAAAAAAAAAAAAGAAGAAGAAAGAGAGAGTTCACAGATCATTACAATAAGATGAGTCACCATAAAGCTTTGTAACTTGGTTTATTATAAAATAACATTTTAAGTATGCTACTTACAGCTAAGTAGTTATATGAGGAGAAGGTAGTGGAAGAAGAGTAAAATGAAATGTTCTGAGAACTCACAAGGTCAAGGTATACTTATGAGCACTTTTAACAAAAATAATATGGAACCTAGAAAAACAATAGGAAAAGAACCACTGGACCTAGCCTCTTGCAGTAACTATGATTAGACTATTGATCAGGGACTAGTGCTGACCTAAATAGAGTAACCAGTACTCAGGATGACTCATGCAAATGTGCTTTGTGAACAAAAAACTTCACCTGTTTCTTTTTCTTCCCATGAGCTTCCCTTACAGAATGGACAGTTGTTTCTTCCTAGGTCTCTATTTACTAAACTTGAAGAATGGCTCAAATAAAACTTAAAATTAAGTACATATATCTGACTTTTTAAATGGAAGATCATTTTCACAACAATGGAACCACATTTATTTGGAAGTTATCATCAAAGCAGGATACTGTAATTTCTAATTAATTTTTAGGCTAAATTTAAAGCAAAAAAAAATATTTAATTCTCATATTTGAATGGCAAAAAAGTAGGATTCAGTTTCTGGACTATAAAAAGAGCAAATCATAAGAAGATAATTTAAAGACACTGGATAGGCAAAAGAATGGATTAAGTTATTGGTCTTATTTATGTAAATAAAGGCCCAATGTCCTGTATTTATACTGTGCTTCTAAATTCTAATGAAGACAATTATATTCACTGATAAAACTGTACTAAGTCACTGAAAGAAAAGCAAGAAAATTCTCACAGATACTGAACTTACTAGAAAGGGTGGATATACACTGCAATTATTAAAGATTTTAATATGAAAACTATTGCAATCATATGTAAATTATAAAAGCACATAATATGAGTATTTTAAATAGTACTAATATCTTTATGGGAAAATAAGCAAGAACAACTTATTATCTTTTTAGTTATAATCTATGTAACTATGACTAGACTATTGCTCAGGGATTTCTAACACTAAGAATTATTAAAGAAACTAGGAAACATTTTGGCACAAATGAGTAACTCACTTAGCTAAAGGCTCCCTGGCTCAGTGGTAAAGAATCCACCTGCCAAGCAGAAGGGGGGGTTTGATCCCTGGGTCAGGAAGATCCCCTGGAGAAGGAAATGGCTACCCACTACAGTATTCTTGCCTGGGAAATCCCAAGAGTAGGGGAGCCTGGTAGACTACAGTCCATGCATTGCAAAAGAGATGAAGACAATTTACCAACTAAACAACAAAAAAGCCAAATAAAATCTGAAAATACAACCAGAAAACTCATTTCTGAATCAGTTTTTCACATTTCTTATGATATGAAAAAGTATTTTATAAATAACATTAAATATATATATTCGGGTTAGAGAAAATATGCTAAATTTACCATTGAGATTCAAATGCCCATAAGCCCCACCCTAAAACTCTAAGAGGAAATTCTAAATTTGATAGTTTGAATAATGTGGGTTTCACTAGTACACATTAGAGCTGATAAACTGAAGTTTTTACCAAAAAAAAAAGATAAAAAATTTTAATTAAATGATCAAATCTAAGAATTCAATATCTAATTGTCTAATTGTTTTGTGTTTATTACTGTTGGCTGTCTAAAAGATTTTAAATACCTTAGCAAGAGTATGTAAAATGTTCATCACATCACCAGGTAGTGCAGACCTATAAATGTGACAAGTATCTGAAATATCAGATAATGTATTAAATAAATTGTTGTTGTTCAGTCGCTAAGTCATGTCAGATTCTTTGCAACTCCGTGGACTACAGCAGAGCAGGTTCCTCTGTCCTATGCTATCTCCTGGAGTTTGCTCAAACTCATGTCCATTTAGTCAGTGATACCATCCAACTATCTCTTCCTCTGTCGTCCCCCTCTCCTACCCTCAACCTTTCTCAACATCGGGGTCTTTTCCAGTGAGTCAGTTCTTCGCATCAGGTGGCCAAAGTATGGAAGCTTCAGCTTCAACATCAGTCCTTCTAATGAATATTTAGGATTGATTTCCTTTAGGATTGATTGGTTTGATCTCCTTGCAGTCCAAGAGACTCCAAAGAGTCTTCTCTAGCACAATTCAAAAGCATTTATTTTTCAGTGCTCAGCCTCTCTATGGTCCAACTCTCACATCTACATGACTCCTGGAGAAACCATAGCTTTGACAATATGGACCTTTGACAGCAAAATGATGTCTCTGCTTTGTAATATGCTATCTAGTTTTGTCAGCTTTCCTTTCAAGGAGCTAGTGTATTTTAATTTCATGGCTGCAGTCACCATTTGCAGTGATTTTGGAACCCAAGAAAAGAGAACCTGTCACTGCTTCCACTTTTTCATCATCTATTTGCCATGAAAATGATGGGACTGGATGCCATGATCTTAGTTTTTTTAATTTTGAGTTTGAAGCCAGCGTTTTCACTCTCCTCTTTCACCCTCATTAAGAGGCTCTGTAGTTCTTACCTTCTGTCATTAGAGTGGTATCATCTGCATATCTGAGGTTATTGATGTTTCTCCCAGCCTTCTCAATATCAGCTTGTGATTCATCCAGCCTAACATTTTGCATGATGTACTCTGCATAGAAGTAAGCAGGGTGAAAGTACAGAGCCTTGCCGTGTTCCTTTTCCAGTTTTGATCCACTCAGTTGTTCCATGTCCAGCTCTAACTATTGCTTCTTGACCCACATACAGGTTTCTAGGTAAGGTGGTCTGGTATTCCCACCTCTTTGAGAATTTTCCACAGTTTGCTGTGATCCACACAGTCGAAGGCTTTAGTATAGCCAATGAAGCAGAAGTAAATGTTTTTCTGGAATTCCCTTGCTTTCTTTGTGATCCAATGAATGTTGGCAATTTGATCCCTGGTTTCTCTGCATCTTCGAAACCCAGCTTATACACCTGGAAGGTCTCAGTTCACATTCTGCTGAAGCCTACCTTGAAGGATTTTGAGCATAACCCAGCTAGCACGAGAAATGAGTGCAATTGTACAGTAGTTTGAACATGATTTTCCAATCATGCAGCCACTGCTGAGTTCTCCAAAACTGTTGACATACTGAGTGCAACACTTTGACTGCAACGTCTATTAGGATTTTTAAATAGTTCAGCTGGAATTTCATCACCTCAGCTGGCTTTGTTCAAAGTAACACTTTCTAAGGCCTACTTGATTTCATGGTACTAATAAAATACCGTACATAATAAACAGAAAACCAATCATGAAATCTAGTATTAATGGGGCTTTAAAATATATATTAAAGATATTTTAGAAGTACACATAGAAACAAATCTGCAAGAAACACAGAATCTGACAGTAAAATAGAATAGCAACAATATTTATTTTACTTGAATGTTTGCATATAATTATGAAATAATCATCTATTTCTAGTAGCCATGAATTAATATAAAAAAGTGTGTTTTCTTCAAATCAGGAACTTGCATTTTTTTAAAACAAATTTTTATTATGCTAAAACAAACAACATAAAACCTAATCATCTTAACCATTTTTAAGTGTAGCTTTCAATGGTAGGTGTTAAACACATCCATAGTGTTACACAACCATCACTACCATCCATTTACATAACTCATTTTATCTTCTCAAACTCCATACTTATTAAACAATAACTCCCCCATTCACCTCTTCCCTAGCTCTTAGCAACTGCCATTCTACTTTCTGTCTCCACGATATTGATTACACTAAGTGTCTCTAGTAAGTAGAATCATATAGTTAGTATGTCTTTTTATGACTGGTTTATTTATCTACCAAAATGTCTTTATAGTTCATCCATGCTGTAGCATACTGAAGAATTTCCCTTCTTTTTAAGGCTGAATAATACCCTGTTATATGTGTAGGTCATATTTTGCTTCTCTTCACCCATCAACAAAAGCTTGAGTTAGTTGCATGTTCTGGATATTGTGAATGCTGCCATGAACATGGGTGTGCAAATATTTGCTTCAAGATCCTTCTTTCAATTCTTTTGAGTACATATTCTCAGAAATGGAATTGCTGGATCATAATATTCTGCTTTAAATTTTGAGGAAGTGGCAAACTGTTTTTCACAGCATTTGTATCATTTTATATTCTATCAGCAGGGCTCAAGGGTTCCAATTTCTCCACATCCTCACCAAACACTTGTTGTTTTCTCATTTTTTGACAGTAGTCATTCTAATGGTTGTGGTGGTATCCCACTATAGTTTTGATTTTCATTTCCCTAATCTGTGATCTTGTGAATCATTTCATGTGCTTATTGGCCATTTGTATCTCTTCTTTGGAGAAATGTCTATTCAAGTTCTTTGCCCATTTTTGAATCAGGTTATTTGTTTTGCACTGTTGAGTTTTAAATTTTTTCTATATATTCTGCATATTAAATTGATACCAGATATATGATTTACAAATATTTTCCCATTCTATAAGTCACTTTTTCAATTATGTTGGTAGTGTCTTTTCATGCTGAAATTTTTAAATTTTTCATGAAGTACAATTTATCTATCTTTTTCTTTGACTATCTTTGGTGTTGTACCCAAGAAATCACTGCTAAATCCAATGTCGAGAAGTTTTTGCTCTAAGAGTGTTACGGTTTCAGGTGTTACATTTATATCTTTGATCCACTTTGAGTAAGTTTATTTATGTAGTATTATATAAGAGTCAAACTTAATTCTTCTCTACATGGATATCCAGTTTTCTCAGCACTATTTATTAAAAAGAATGCCCTTTCCCCATTGAATGTCCTAGGTGCCCTTGTCAAAAATCATTTGGCCATATACATGAGAGCTTATTTCCAGGTTTTCTTTTCTATCCCACTGGTTTATATGTCTGACTTTATGTCGGTATCACTCTCTTATGATTGCTGTACTTCTGCAGTAGGTTTTGAAATTTGCAAACATGAGTTCTCCAGGTTTGGTCTTTTTTCAAGATTTTTTTTTGACCATTCAGGGTTCCTTTAGATTCCATATGAATTTTAGGATGGATTTTGCTATTTCTAAGATAACATCATTAAGATTTTAGAACAAATTTCATTGAATCAGTAGGCAGCTCTGGGTCACACTGACATTTTAGCAATATTAAGTATTCTAATCCATAATACATGATGTGTTTTTATGTTTGTTTGTTTTACAAATATCTTATAGATTTCCTTGTATGTGTCTTTCACTTCCTTGGTTAAATTTACTTCTAAGTAGTTCATTCTTTTCAATGCTATTACAAATGGAACCATATCATAATTTTCATTTCAGATTGTTGATTGTTCATGTATGATTTTTTGTGTGCTGCCTTTGTATGCTGCTACTTCACTAAATTAATTTATGAGTTCTTTTTGTTTTGATTTGGGTTATTTCTTGTATGTGGGATCTGTAGCGTTTTCTATGTATAAGATCGTATCATCTGCAGTTATAGTATTACTTATTCCTTTCCAATATGGGTGCCTTTTGTTTCTTTTTCTTGCCTAACTGCTCCAGCTAAAACTCTCAGTAGTATGTTGAATAGAGTTGGTGAAATGGGCATCACTGTCACGTTCCTGATCTTAGAGGAAACTCTTTCAGTATTTCACTACTGAGTATCATATTTACTGTGGATTTTTTATATAAGGCTTTTATTACATGGAGGTACTTTTCTTCTATTCTAGTTTGTTGAGTATTTTTATTATGAAAAGGTGGTAAGTTTTGTGTAAAATGATTTTTCTGCATTAAGATGATTACATGCTTTTCCTTTTTCCTTCATTTTGTTGATGTGACATATAACATTGATCAATTTTTTTTGTCTGATGAAAACATTGCATTTGAGGAATAAATTCTACTTGGTAATGGTGTATAATTCTATTAATGTGCTGCTTAACTCTGTTTACAAGTCTCTGCTGAGGATTTTTGTGTCAATGCTTATAAGGGTTATTGGTCTGTAGTTTTCTTTGCTTGTAGTGTCTCTGTCTAGCTTAGGTATCAAGAATATGCTGGCCTTATTGGACGAGTTAGAAAGCATTCGCTCCTCTTCAGTTTTTTCAGAAAGTCTGATACGGGTTCATACTAATTCACCACTGAATGTTTGCTAGAATTCACCAGTGAAGCCATCGGGTCTGGGGCTTTTCTTTGTCAAGAGAGTGTTGATTTTACTAGTTATAGGTCTATTCAGATTTTCTATTTCTTCTTGATTTAGTCTTGGTAGGTCTTGTTGTTTCTAGGAATTTATCCATTTAATCTAAGTTGGCTCAGTCAGTAAAGAATCTGCCTGCAGTGCATAAGACCCGGGTTCAATCCCTGGGTCAGGAAGATCCCCTGGAGAAGGAAATGGCAACTCACTCTAGTATTTTTGCCTGGAAAAATCCCATGGACAGAGGAGGCTGGTGGGCTACAGTCCATGGGGTCACAAGAGTCAGACACGACTTAGCAACTAAACCACCATCGAATTTGTTGTCATACAATCGTTCTTAGAACTCTCATATAAACCTTTCTATTTCTGTAGAACTGGTGGCTATCACCCCATTTTCAATTTGTTAATTTGAGTCTTCTCTCTTTCTCTCTTAGTCCTTCTAGCTAAGACTGTCAATATTGTTTTTGTTCCTGTTGTTTGGTTGCCAAGTCATATCTGCCTCTTTGCAACCCCATGGACTGCAACATGCCAGGCCTCCTTGTCCCTCACCATCTCCCAAAGTTTGCCCAAGTTCATGTCCATTACATTAGTGATGCCATCCAACAATTTCATCCCCTGTCACCCTCTTCTCCTTCTGCCTTCAATCTTTCCCAGCATCAGGGTCTTTCCCAATGAGTCAGCTATTCGTATCAGGTGGCCAAAGTATTGAAGTTTCAGCTTCAGCACCAATCCTTCCAATGAGTATTCAAAGTCGATTTCCTTTAAGATCGACTGGTTTGACCTCCTTGCTGTCCAAGGGACTCTCAAGAGTCTTCTCCAACGCCATTGTTCAAAAGCATCAATTCTTCAGCACTCTGCCTTCTTTATGGTCCAGCTCTCACAACTGCACATGAATACTGGAAAGACCATAGCCTTGACTATACGGACCTTTGTCGGCAAAGTGATGTGTTTCCTTTTTAACACACTGTCTAGGTTTGTCATAGCTTTCCCACCAAGAAGCAATCATCTTCTAATTTCATGGCTGCAGTCACCATCCACAATGATTTTAGAGCCCAAGAAGAGGAAATCTGTCACAGCTTCCACCTTTTCACCTTCAACTTGTCATGAAGTGCTAGGACCAAATGCCATGATCTTAGTTTTTTTAATATTTAATTTTAAGCCAGCTTTTCCACTCTACTCCTTTATCCTCATCAAGAAGTTTTTAGTTCCTCTTTACTTTCTGCCATTAGAGTGTCATCATTTGTATATCTGAGATTATTGATATTTCTCCCAGCAATCTTTATTCCAGGTTGTAACTCATCTAGCCCAGCATTTCTCATGATGTGCTCTGCATATAAGTTAAACAAATGGGGTGACAATAAACAGCCTTGTTGTACTCCTTTCTCAATCCAGAGATCAAATTGCCAAGATTCACTGGATGATAAAGAAAGCAAGGGAACTAAAGAAAACCATCTACCTCTGTTTCATTGACTACGCTAAAGCCTTTGACTTGCGGATCATAAGACAGTGTGGAAAACCCTTAAAGAAATGGGAATAGCAGACCATCTTACGTCTCCTGAAAAACCTATATGCCGGTCAAGAAGAATCTTGTATGGAACAACTGACTGGTCAATTTTTTTGGTCCCTGAAAATTGGTTTCATTGATCCTCTCCACCATTTTTCTTTGGGTTTCATTTGCTCTTCTTTTCCTAGTTCCTTTAGTTGTACAGCTAGGTTGCTGATTTGAGAACTTTGTTTTTTTATCTAGGCATTTATAGTTATAAATTTCTCCCTTAGGACTTGTGTAATGTAAGTTTTGGTATATTGTGATTTTGTTTTCATTCATCTCTATGTATTTTCTAATTTCCCTTGTGATTTCTTATTTGATCCATTGGTTGTTTAAGAATGTTTTACTTAATTTTCAAAAATTCATGAATTTTCTAGATTGTATTCTGCCATTGATTTCTAATATTATCTGATTGTGACTGGAGAAGATACTCTGAACAATATCTTTTAAAATCTATTGAGACTGAACTTATAGCCTAACATATGTCCTATCCTGGAAAATATCCCATGTGTACTCAAGAAATGTGTTTGTTGCTGATATTGAGTAGAGTGTTCTGTATATGTCTTAAACAATTGGTTTACTGTGTTAAGTTCTCTATTCCTTTATTTAAATACTGTCTGGCTGTTCTATAGAATATTGTGAGTGGGTTCTGATGTCTCTAACTATTACTATAGCACTCTTTCTCCCATAAACTCTGATAGTTTTTGCTTCATTTATTTTGGTGGTCTGAAATTAGGTGCAAAAATATTTATAACTGCTTTATTGCTGTATTGAAACTTTAATTATATGTTTATTACTAAAATGCCCTTTTTTATTTAATTAAAATTATCTTACAACTTCTATAGAAATAAAAACTAAGGTGAGATTTCAGGACAACTTTAAAAAACAGTTACATTTTATATTTATTTATCAATGTGAATCCAAACTGTGCAAAAAATAAAAGGACACTGATGCTGATTTTAAAGTTTTTGTACTCAACAAAATGTCTCATTGTTATATAATGTATTATGGATTTTAGCACCAGTAAATCATATAAACAAAGTCACACTACAGAATACCATTTTTAACCTGTTTTATATTTGGGATGGATTGTTTATTAGAGAAAAAAAGAATGTCACTGCTAAAAAAATAAATGAAAACAGTATTCTACGGCTATACCATGGTACCTTCCAGGGTAGAGAAATACAAAATACAGATCTTAAGTAGGGAATGTCAAATAAGCTAAGGGAAAAATTGACAGACTATACTAATTTTCAGAATTGTCAGGCAAAATTTTTTGCCATTATATAACCTACAGATATCTAATAGCATCAATCGTGAGAGTCATATCCAGTGTCATTCACAAGGGTTAGAGACATCCAACTGTACATATTTCTTCCTAATGGTACATTCAATAATACTAGGTTAGTAACTTGAAAGGGCAATAATAGGAATTTGTATTTCACGAAAATGTGCAAACAAAATTAATTGGGGTTTTGTTTTTTTGAAATCCATACTCCACCCTGACCCACAGACCGGGTGTTAAATATTTACCAGTACAACACTGGAAATATCACAGTTCTGAAGGTATTTTGATAACAAAGGTCACTTAACTAGCTCCATGATGCTTTAAAACAGAAACATTTTTCAAATAAACAAAGGTAGAATAAAATTTAAAATAAAAATCTGTTTCCAAGAAAGCTATATGTTTAAAAACAAAGGAGAGGAAACAACTCCATGTTGACACAGTTCATTTCATCTGAAATTTATATAGTCCTTTCTTTAGGAAAAAATGCATCTTCATATATGTGCTATGGTACAGGGCCTGTCTCTTATAGAGGTTCCTAACTTTTTCAATAATTTGAGGTCAAACAAAATAAGCTTCTTTCTGTGATTGATCAGCTTTTAATATTTAAAGAAAGTAAATCTATAGCCCCAAGATTTTCTCTTTTATGCTCAATCTCTATTTAAAGATTATAAAGATTTAAAGTAAAACAAGTGAAATGCTGCTATTGATGTTAGGAAAGATCCATTATATAGAGTATAATGCATTTTTATAAAGAAAATTATACCTTGTACCATGAAAACTTCAGCAAATCAAGTAACAATGATATTAATATTAAATGTTAGACTATCAAAATAGATAAAACACTTATTTTGAGTATTTAGAAACCCAACCTTACAATCTTATCCTAACATTTATCATAATCTATTCTGCATTAATTAGATACCAGCTCATTTTCTCAGTCCTCCTATCTGTTCCTTTACCAGATTTCTCCAGCTACTTCATCAGACTGGGCCTGCCACATTGAGGCTGCAATCATACAGAAGTCCTGAGCCTGAGAGCCTCCCTTAGTAACTGAGGGATATTCCTTTTATCTGTCCCTCACATCTGTGCTCCAGTTTACTCTGAATTTTATCCATTGCCTTAAAAATCATTACAAATCCATCATGTTACAGTGCTTATCCTGGAAATATAACGGTAGACAAGATCAACATGCCCATGACTTTCAGGGAGGGCAGTCTGCTAGGAAAGACATCCACTGAACAAATAATCTCATTTAAAAAAAATTATAAATGCTATGAAAGAAAATTGTATGACTCCATGAATGCGCTAACCAGGAGACAATCCTCCTCTGTAGGCTCTCGAAAAGCTTCCCTGAGAAAGTGAAATTTAACTCAAGACTTGAAGAATGGTTCAAGGCAGAAGGAACAGCACTTTCCAGCTGCAAACATGCTTGTTTCATCTTTGTTGGTACTTTTATTTCCACTTTTGCTGTCTCCTAGCATTTTTCTCCTAACTTTTTTTCCATTATTTTTTTAAAGTTTTTACATTTTACAATGTTATGTTGGATTTTGCCATACAACAATGTAAATCACCCATAAGTATACATATGTCCCCTCCCTCCTAATCCTCCCATATACCCCTCACCCCATCCCACCCCTCTAGGTTGTCACAGAGCACCAGCTTGAGCTCCCTGTGTTATAAGAAACTTCCCATTAGCTATCTATTTTACATATTCTCTTGAATATTATTGTATCTAGCTACTAATTCTGATCCTTTTTAATCCCCATAATAGTATCAGCTAATGTTTACTGAGCTTATACTACTCAGAAGATGTCATTCTAAGCAATTTAAGTAAATGAACTCATTTAACCCTCATAATGACCATATGAGACAGGTTGTACTTCATTTCACAGATGAGAATCTGAGGCAGAGCCACAGTAAGCTACTTGAAGGAAATTACATAGCTACTGGTACTAGTCCTTGCATGACCATCATGTCCCTCGTAACTTATCGCTCTTACAGAAACCCTCAAGGCACCAAGCTACATTAGCAACACTAACGGGCAAAGAACACCAAGTCTCCTATATCCTCTGAACTGCTATCATCTTCAGCTAGACAGGATCATGCTTATTGTCCCCAGCTTTCAGAAATTAGGAATAAAAGACTAACCAAGGTAGCCTATACTGAAACATCTTCAAGAGCAAGAAAAATGTTTTTAGAACAAGTAGCACTTTCTTACAAAAAATTATTCACCCAGAATACAAAATAATGAAAAATGGGAAAGGAGAAAGAATTATAATTTGTTTAATTCCTTCTGTATCTCCCAAGGCTTCCCTGGTGGAAAGTAAAGAGTCAGTAAAGAGTCTCCCTGCAGTGCTGGAGACCTGGGTTCAATCCCTGGGTCAGGAAGATTCCATGGAGAAGGAAATGGCAACCCCATTCCAGTATTCTTGCCTATATAATTCCATGGACAGAGGAGCCTGGTGAGCTACAGTCCACTGGGTCACAAAGAGTAACTCCCAAGGAAGAGAAAAAGTGAAAGTGAAAGTCGCTCAGTTGGTGTCCAACTCTTTGAGACCCTATGGGTAGCCTTTCTCTTCTCCAGGGGATCTTCCTAACTCAGGGATTGAACCCAGGTCTCCCGCACTGCAGGCAGATGCTTTACCAGTTGAGCCACAAGGGAAGCCCAAGAATACTGAAGTGGGTAGCCTCTCCCTTCTCCAGCAGATCTTTCCAATTCAGAAATCGAACCAGGGTCTCCTGAATTACAGGCAGATTGTTTACCAACTGAGCTATCAGGGAAGCCCTAAGGAAGAGAAAGATAAGAGCAATTCTTTTTTAATTCAAACTCATAAATATTTGCACAATTAATATGTAGTGAATAGGCTATGATACAGAAGAAATTCCCAAAACCAATTATTTTAAGTAAGCATCTTTTAAATATCAAAGAAAAGGAAATAATTATTAAATATTAGTGATCAAGGCCTCACTCAAAACTACATGTAGATTTTTTTAACGTTCTTATTATGATCAAAAGTTTCATTTGTAAATTTATCATTGAAGGTGATGTGAAAAACATAATTAAGTGGGTGATTGATACAGGTGAATATATGACTCATAGTTTGCAAAGGAATATGATTTTGGAGAAAAGGCTCAGAAAGAAAAGCAGCAAATAATGGATTCTGGAAGAATGAAGACCTTTCCTGTCCAAGGACTGTCAGCAGTTCTTTATTACTTGAAGATTAAGGGAATAGTGAATAAAGCTGTCTGCCAGACAGCAGAATAGGTAAGAAATAACATTGTCTCTAAGTGTACCTCACATTAAAGTTCTCAGAAATAACATTCATAAAATTAAACTTTCAATAAAAAGTAACTAGAAAACTCAAATCAGAACAATAGAAATATAAAAACAAACCAATATTATATTTATCAGGAACTTAAACATGAAACAACAGGGTAGGTCAAGTCATAGAATCGCCTCATTTTATTCCACTTGGTTTTTGAAAAAAGGCACATAAAATACTGAATTAGGAGGAGATTTTATGGGATTTGTTTTTCTTTGGTTATTTCTCTACTTCATGGGTTACTGCAAAATAAATATTTGGTTTTTGCTACTAGCAGAAAACATTTAACTAGCATTCAGATAAAATTTAAATTTAACATTCAGATAACAATTAAATTAAACTTAGATTAACATCTAAATTGCTGGACTAAGTAAAGTAGATTATCCTCCAAAAAAATGGGTTGGTCTCATCCAATCACTGGAAAGCCTTAACAGAACAAACACTGCCCTCCCTGGAACAGGGAGAAATGCTTCCAGTCAACTGTCTTTGGACTCAAACTGGAAGTCTTAAGTGAGTCTCCAGCCTGCTAGCCTACTATGGAAATTCAGAATTTACCAACCCTCTATAATCATTTGAGGCAATTCTTTAAAATCAATCAATCTCTCTTTCTCTCTTAACAACCACATATATACTCATGCCTCCCCTACACATCCTGTTGGTCCTATTTCTCTGGAGAATTCTCAGTAAGACAGAAAGGTAGCTGAAAACTCAGCCTAAGAAAACAGGATGGGAATTGAAACTTCTACCTTTGTCTCCAGTCATTCCTAAAAAGATATTAAAATTCTCAAGAAGCTATAGTAGAATTTCATTTTCATATCCTAACCACATAAAACATAATATTCTTTTCCTTTTAAAACTGTTATTTGATGAAACTAACCAACTCTGGAAAACAGTTTGGCAGATTCTCAAAAAGTTAGGCATAGAGTTAGCATATGACCCAGCATCCACTCCAAGGCACATGCCCAAAAGAATTGAATACATGTTCACACAAAAACTTTTACATGAATGTTCATAGCAGCATTTCAGAGTAGTCTAAACATGGAAGTGTAAACTTCATCAATTGATGAACGGATTAAAAAAAAAGTCATATCCATACAATGGAATGATTCAGGAATAAAAAGAAATAATTACTGACACACATCACAACATGGATAAATCTTGAAAACATGCTAAGTAAAAGGCAGGTAGAAAAGATCACAAAGTGTATGAATTCATTGATATGAAATGTCCAGATCAGACAAATCGATATAGACAAAAAATAGATTAGCAGGTTGTCAGGCACAAGGAGAAGGGTATCAATGGGGAGTGAATGCTAATGGGTTTGGGGTTTCCTGTTGGGATAATAAAAATGTTCTTGCATCAGACAGTGGTGATAATTGTATAACCTTGTAAATACACTAAAAAACACTTAAATGTGAACATTAAGTGAATTGTATTTCAAGTAAAAAGTGTTAGAAAATAAAAGATGAATCAACTTACCTGCCCTTTTTGTGGTGCCAAACAACGAACAACTTCATCCACCATCACTGGAATATGTAACTTAGTCATCACTCCAGAATCTCTATCTTGAGATCTGTGTAACTCCTGAATTCCAGTTTGATCTGTTTCCTCCTGGGCTTCATATTCATTATATCTTTCTGCTGTAGCATGTATTTTTTTTGGCCAGACACCCAAATTATATATGCCAGATTCCAACCAGCATGAAAGAAAATTTTTATGGATTCTACAAAAATATGGGTATCGAAGCATTCTGTAGATCAACAAATCTAGAAAAAAATTAAAATCATGATTGTTGGATTGTTTTAAAAAAAGAATGTTATAATACTTGGGGGAAAGCAAATTAGTGTGCAATATTTACCACATGAAAAATATATAAAACTCATCATTTCAAACAAGTGAAGGTGACTACCCTCCTTACATAAAGCAAGGAAACCAAGAGAACCCCAGAGACTACCTGGAAATATAATTTTTAATGTGGCCTGATAAGCTCTAAGACCATTAATGTTTTAACCATCAGAGATATGAATATTAATCATTTTCTGAAATACGCTTTTTTGAATTTTAATTACGTTTAAAGAACGGGTTCAATGCATCAAAACCGTTAATCTGAAAAAGCTATCCAGATGGCTTAAGGGGTTATAAATATCATTCTATTTTAGATTCACAGGTTCTCTAATTTCAAACCCTTTTCATTGTTTTTCACATAATGCTAAATCTTAATTTTCAATTTAACTTTGAGAAACTGAAAAAAGGCTCTTCATGTACAACCGAAAAGAAAAAGAGGTTATCAGTCTGTGAAAAAACCTTGTAATTTGTCATGGATAATTTTTGACAAAATCATCTCACCATGCCCTGTATCAGTGACATATGTATCATTTTAAACTGTACTTTATAAACACTCCATTGAACACACTTTGACATTTCACATCCAACACTGTTTCAATTGTCTGCTCCCTGCCCCCAATAAAAAACCAAGTGAATAACTGATACATTCTTTTTTTTCCCCTCTAACTTGTTCCATTTTATTCTGTAATGCTCCACTCTTTAAAATGCAGAATAAAAAACATAATTTATGAAATACATTAACAGAATACCTTTTGAAAATATTACACTCTTTACTCTAAATGTTGTTTGCAGTTGCAAACAACATTTTTGACACTTACAATAAATAACAATTTAACACTACTCTTCCTTCCTCATGAATTATGAGTTACTTAGAAGTAAGAACCACACCTTTATATCCACAAAATTAGATACATACTAGGTGCTCAATATGTGTTTTCTGGGGGAAAATAAAAAATGGTTGGATAAATTCCAGATTCTACAGAATTAATGTTTGTATCAAACGTTGCTTTAGAAAATTTCACCTGTCTCCCTAACCCTACGAAAAATCACATTCTCAAAATAGCTAAGAAAGATAAATTTTGCTTAAATATGCCTTAACTTCCTTTTGCAATAGAAAATGAAGAATGATGTTGAAAAGTCAATCACATGTAATAACTGTAAAATAAAAATATATATTTGATATTGTATATAGTATCAATAAGATGTAACCGTGAGGATAATGTCAACTGTACCGAAGACATAATTCACATTATTATGTTGCAAATATGACACAGAAAAACTATGCCAAAAAAGTTTGTTAAATGAGTGTTTTAATTTTAGATGTTCAGTATAACATCTGTATAACACTTATATATATAAATGCTATATAATGTTATATAACAGTATAACAATTTTAGTTGTTGAGCAGTTAACAAATCAGCCAGATTATGAATTATGCCTTATGCTTCCAGAAAGTTTACACAATCCAAATTATGCTCTAACTTGGCATTTCTAACATATTTCAAAATAAATGCTAACATTTATTGAGCACTTACTAAGTACCACTTACTAGTCTAAGCACACTACATGTACTAACTCATTCAATCCTTACTCCAACACTTAGAGGTAGGTACTATTATTATTTCCATTTTACAGAGGAGAAAACAGAGAAGTAATCTGCAAAAGGCCACACAGTTGGAGAGTCATAAAGCTAGAACTGTAACACCAGCATTCTTTCCCCAGAATTTTTCGTCTTAACCTCTATGTTATACACCGGCCCACTGGCTTTATTTAATACAGTCATGTAATTGAAAGGTACTTTGATTACACTGCCTATGTATTTTTAGTATGCCATAATTAGACTCTTTTTTTTAAGGAGCCAATATCCTACTGCTTGGTCTACTCCACCTGGAAACACAGTATACAGTGTGGCACCCAACAGAAGACACTGTAACGATGTCCAGCCCTAAATACTGGAATCTGGAGTATTTAAACAATACAACCAAAACTTTTCCTATTATTTTGCCTATCCAATAAACATAAACAATCTAAACTGGATGTTCAGATTTTGATAATTTTTTAACAGAACAATCAAACAAAAAAGTCCATCAATTCCAATATCAGAATCAGAACCATGCAGGGAAAGGCAAGTAGGATTTAAAAAAAGAAGTTTTTAACAGCATTTAATTTTCTTCTGCCATCAATTTCTTTGTATTTACTCAAATATATTCAAAGTACAAAGCCTGTAGAGTTTATTATGCATGAATTGGCTACTAACCTGAGTAAGCATAGACAAAACATTTCAATAATTAACCTTCCTCTTTGGTTGTGTTTTTTAATATGTCCCTAAAAATGGAAGGGGGCAAGCTCTAAAGGGAATCCCCTCTCTTCTGCAGCCCAATCTCCTATCAGGTAACTCAGAGCACTCCTGTAGTCTGCTAAGAACCAGCCACCCTAAAAGATTTAAGATAGTTTTACGTTCCCTCTGTTTACAGTAAAGAAGCAGGATGTCAAGAAATCTAAGCTCTGGAGCCAACTCTGTGGTTTTCTAGGTAAGCCATTTAACTTTTGCCTGCCAGCAAAATTCAGTCTAAGCTGCTGAGACCACGGAATTAGCCAGGTTACTCTTTTAAACGTGGGAACACAAAGGTGAGCGATACCTTTGAAAACTACTTCCTCAATGGTACTACCAATTACCATCATTGCAGTCAGCTCCCCCTGCAGAGAAAACTCTTTGGAAATCTAATTCCTAAGGCCAAAAAGTCGACCTGGAGGCTGGCAACCGAACGCAGAGAATGTGAAAAAGGTCCTAAAGAAGAAGAAGAAAAAAAAAAAAAATCCACTCTTTTGCGTAAGAATTACACTCGGAAGAGGGAAACTCTTTAGAAACTTCTGAACTCGGTATGAATGAATGCTGAAGAGAGTAAGCGTAAGAGCAGAGGCGCGAGTTTCCTTTGCGCTGGGCGAATCCGTCGTCCCCTGAAGTTCCCCCACAGGCGTGGAGCGGGTTCCAAAAGAGCTCCTGGGTGGGACTCGACCACCTTCTCCTCACCTGAGGAACGAAGACTTCTCAGTTAGCCTCCAACTCGGGCCCGAGACGAACACTATGATCCGGGAAAAGCTGAATTTGCCGCTCGCCCAGGTCCCAGCCCTGGGGGAAACTTGCGGGGACGGACAGATTGGGCCCACGTCCGCCCCAGCAACCGAGGACCGTCTGCCTTTGGTTCCGTTGCTTCCAGTCCCCAGCTCCCAAAGGGTCCCGCAGGCGCTCGGGCTCCAAAAGGTGTTCCTGGGGGTCGAGTGAGATATAAACTCCTACCATTGCCAGCTTTAAATTCACTTTTACTTTTTTTTTTAATGTCTGATGCAACTTCAAATCTAACTTTCCATTTTGTCTTTTCTCCACTCTTTTCAGTTTACTCTAAACCTATGTTAAATTTCTGTGTTCTAAAAGACAGCAGTTAGTTATACTCTTAATTCCTAATGAAAGGTGGGAATTTGTCTCCTTAGTACTACGTGTTTGAAAATTTTGGGTTCTTTTGCCTTCATTTCATTACAAAATACATCAGTTTCCTATCGTTTCTATTACACTCCTTAATGACTTGCCAACTAAAGAGAAGCCAGCTGCCAGAGTAATGACATTGATTGTAATGTTAAAATTTCTTACTCCTTAAGAGATATGGACAATTCCTTAAGAATATGAACTTCATAATCTGAACTCTTTTAAACGGCAAGTGTGATGGAGAATTTAAATGTAAAATAAGCACTAGATTAGGTGTAGAAACACCTGTGAAATTGGTTCAGCCTTATACAATGTGGCTATCAAAAAGGAAGAAATGTAAACACTTCTCCTTTAGCAATAATCAGTACAGTTTTACAAGGAATTGGTAAAACATGCCTATTTTCAGACTAGATTAGGATATCATCTTAATATCACTTAATCTAGAAAGTATTTCAGAAACAAGTGACTCCATTCTGAATTGGCTGGGTTGTACCCTTCAAAAGAAATATTTTTCTTAAGAGATTTTCTGAAAACTTCAGTTTTCTTTTCAGTAAAATAAATAGTATATATATCTCATGGGCTGTTTTAAAACTTGGAAGTGATTAGATAATATATATAAAATTAATAAAATGCCCGGGACATCAAAGGTAAAGTACCACAGAGTGACTGCATATTTGAAATAAAAAGCCTTCTCAGTTTTACTACCAAACCCACCACCATACAAATCACTACTCATTAGCTAAGATCCATCTAGTACAGCCAGCAATTAGTAGCTTTATTGATGCTCTATCCAGTGCTCAGAAATAATCATATATTATGCATCATATACAATACATATACAATACAAAGTGCTTCTGGTTTTCTTCAATAGAAAATAAATGCCTATGAGGGTTTCCCCTACATTGTTCACTTAAAATATTCTACATTTGGTGGTGTGCCATCTTGTATATACGGTGATGTTGAATCACTAGAACATAAGCTCCAAGAGGGCCAGGAGTTTGACTCAACTGTGCGCTATTATGTCCTTAAAATATACAATCAATAACTATTGAATGAATGGATACAACAATAGTAACATAAGAACAACAAAAATTCAGATCATACTATTAAAAATATCCTGAGAAAAAACGATGAATTCTCTTAGCAAACACATCTGCCATTTTTTTCCCAGATATATATATTTTTTTCTTTTTATAGTTACATTCTAAAATTCTAACTACAACCCAGGACTTAAAAGCCCACTGCATCCAATAATGAACTAGGCCAATAAATTTGAATAAATTTATTTTGTAATGCCATCTTAGAAAGAAATGGAAAAAACAGTCATACAACAAATAGTTTCAGTCAGCAGGCACTAAGGGAATGGGCCTGGGGTTCCTGAGCAACGAAGCCTGGGCCCTCAAACCAAAAGTCCTGGACTTTCGATTAATTTAGATGAATTGACTCCAGCTGCGTCCACGTGAAAGTGGCTGGAAGGAACAGGCCCCTATAGCTTCCAGATCACTGGACCTGTGCCTTGGAGGCCTCATTGCTTAATAGAGAAAAGGAGAAAATAAACACCCAAAACCCATTAATCCATACCCACAGGCTCCGCCTCTCCCCCTAGCAGAGGGCATGACCAAGCCCTGCCCGCACTCGTCTCACTCACACCCTGAACCCAGGAACCGGGCCCGTGCCCGCGGTCTGAAGGCTTCCTGAAGATCCCAGGTGTCTGCCTCCCACCTGCAGCTGCAGGCTAACCCCGCCCACCTCGGCCAACGCCTCCGGAAACAGCCTCCGCGTTGCCACGGTGACGGGGAGTTAGGCAGCTTCTAGTGCTCCGCGCCGCTAAGACGCCTGGCGCCAATCTGCAGCGCGCCACGGCCACGTCCTGCGTGGTGACGTCACGAAGACGGCAGCCAATGAAAAGAGGCGCTGAGGAAGCTGGCTTGAGTTTGAATCTCGAGGCTGAGTTTGAATAGCCGGGTGGCGGACATTCGAGTGAAACTTTTTGGGCCTGAGGTGAGTGTAAGGCTAGAGGAGAAAACTGGTCTCGGGGACTTTTTTTGGATGACGTATCTCGCTGAAAGCGGAGAGGTCCCGCCGCCTCAGGAATAGAGAACCAAGTGGGCTTGTTGACAAACACGGAAGCCTTAAGTGCGGCGATAGGGTAGGGTTGCGGGTGGGCCTGGTTAAGGTTCCTTGGGGAGAAAGTGAAAGGAAGAAGGAACTTGAGAACGCACTAGAATGTGACTCTGCCTGAACGAGAGTCCTGGACGGCTCAGCAGGAAGATCAGGGATCTCCTACCTGAAATTCTGAGGAAGTTGGAAATTTTAAAGGGCATCCTGGCTCTTTTCCCAGACTTTGGCTGAACACTAACTGTTCAGTACCTTACAGTGCAAAGTTCCTTCAGGACTCCGTATACAGAGTGTTTTGTTTTGAAGTATAACCCTAAGCTTAACTGTCAGATGAGGAGCCTTGGTTCCCCAACTTGCAAGCTTTTTGTCCAGCGAGGTTCTGCTGTTAACCTGTCAAAGATCAGCTGGGAACCTTCCCCGAGCCCCATTTGTAGCATCAAGATAAAACCTGCCAACAGTGACTAATAGGTTTGCTGAGGATCAGCCGGGCTATGGAAGAGATACTGGTAGATGATGCTCTGCAAATAAAAAATACTTAAAGCACTGAGAATCAGTTCTTCTACCATCGTTTCTTAAGTTTCTGCTAGATTCGCCTTGAGGAGTGTTCATTAGGCACTCTGTTTCAGAGAAGTCAAGGCTGACTGCTGTTTATGACATTATTTGGCCAGAATTAAAAATTTGTGTTGTATAGTGTATAGGTTACTAATTTTTAACAACCAGGTAGGATGTGTTAGACATTCTACAGGTTTCAGTTGATAGTGTTATTCTACCATGGTCAGCGACCCCATCTTGGATTTTGGTAAGTATTTATGAACTTTGTTGCCAGAGAACATGAAATCCAAAGGTTAGATACTGCTTTTTATTAACTTTCTACTATTTGGTAGGAATTGGTTATTTCAGTACACAAAGGTTATCTGCCTTTTAACGGTAGAAATTGTCTCCTATTACTAAACAAGTATTTACAAATACACAAAGTTTTCATTTTAAAATGTATCTTGTTCCACTCTAAATATATCTTGAATCAATTAAGGTACACAATAAAATGACTTATGCTGTCAACTCTGAAATCTAGGAGGAAAAAAAATAGTCCAGATGTTAGTACTGCCCTTCCCTCCATTTGAAATTTTCATTCTTCCTTGATGCTTGCAAATTACTAGAAGCAGTGGCTCTAACACTCAAAGTTATTTCCAATAAGAGGTTTAAGTTACATAGAGACTGTACATGATAAAGTGGAAGGTAGTTCCTGGTCCTAAAAAATGTTTATGGAATCTGAATCAAATTCAAATTTGAATTTGTATTTAAGAAATAATTTATAACTGTATTATTCCACACCTTCAAGAAAATTTATACAACATGTCTGCTCCATTTTTTGAAAGCCTTTCGTTTTGATTCCAATAGAGCATAGCTACTAAGAACATGTATTATAGATTTGGACCTGGATCCACATTTTGGCTTCTCATTTAATCGCATGTCATTTTGGAAAAATTCCTTATCCTAAAACTAAGTCTCTGTTTTTGTAAATTGGAGACAGTAATAGAGTCTACTTTATATTTTAAGGACTGAATGAGATGATGAATGTCAAATGTTTATCATAATGCCTGGCATACAGAGTGTTCTCAAATGACAGCCACTGTTCATTATTACTAATTATCATCATATCCACCTAATTCAAGAGTTCTAAATTAATAACATTTTCTGAAAATAGATACTTATATTATCCAACAGGCACAGAAAAATCATGAACTTCCAGTTTTGTTTCAACATTCATTGCAAGAGCCCCAGTACTAGGCCCTGAGGTTTCTATCAAAAGTGAAAATAGTTTAACTTCTTCTATCAGAAAATTTCTTAGAGTTATGTATTTATCTCGTTATGGAGAAGATGATTAAATACTTGAACTTTAGGTTCAGTCAGTCGGAGTTCAAATTTCATGTCTTATGCTTCCAATAATGTGACTTCAGCCAGTTAACTTAACCTCTGTATTACAGTTTCTCTCTTTATAAAATAGGTATGATTTTGTATCTATCCTATAATATAAAATCCTATATCATAGGATTACAGAGATTAAATAAGTATTTAAATTGCTTAGCCCATTTCTATTTGTAGAATAACAGCTCAGGAAAAAGTATTCCAAAGTTATTAAGAGAAACTTTGTGTTTAAGGTAAATTTTAATATTTTTTTGTTTTGTTTTTGAGATAAAAACACCTAGACTTGTTTAAAACCCAAATAGTACAAAAGAATATAAGGAAAAAGTAAACCTGCTTGTCAGTTATTTTCCCACCATCAAGCAACTGTATTATCAATTTCTTGTGTTCTCTTCCTGAGAGAGCCCACACACATACAAGTATGTATATGTCTTTTGAAAATACAAATGGTTGAATACCATATCCACTATTCTGCATTTATTTTTTGCACACGTATCTTGAAAATCTTCATTAGTTCATTCGTTCTGTTATTCAACAAGTATGTAAAAATTTCTAAATATGTGATAAGCCCTTTTCTAGGTTCTGGAGTGCAGATGAAGTTCCAGTTCTCATGGTGCTTAACATGTTAGAAGGGAACTAAGCAATAAATATGTAACCAAATAATATATATTTTCCAAGTAGTTTATATACTAGGAAGGAAAATAAAGCTGATAAGGAATTAAAGAGGCAAGGGCAGGGTGATACAGTTTGGAATGAAATCTTTAGGGAAAACCTCTGTGAAGTGACGTTTGAACAAAGACCTGAATGATGAACTGAGATATTAAGATTTGTAAATACCTGAAGATAGAGCCTTCCAGGCAAAGAGAAGAGAAAGTTAGGCCAGAATGAGACTGAGGTGTTGAACAAACACTGAGAAGGACAGTGAGACTGAAACAGTAATGGAGAAGGAGGGTAACATTAGACAGGAACAAAGTATAGATCCTATAGGACCTGGTAAAGAGTTTGCATTTTATTCATATGCTGGAGAGTCATTGGAGCAGAACAAGATGAGGTACATCACATGATCTGATTTCTTTTGAAGACGGTATCAGTACATACAATTGATGAATTAAGTCAAATTTATTGTATATTCATATGATCTTTGACTTAACTGGCTTAAATTTTATCTAGGAAAACAGTAGCTAGATATAAGATTAGGATTTACCTGTTCAACTTGGTTTATATCAACTTGCAACTATTGAAGAGAATTAGTTTTAACACCGCTTCCTTAAACGTAACAGAAGAATGAGGCTCTCTGTGTAAGTCATTCTCCCAGAAAATTGAATGTTAACCTTATTTAAGTGATAGTGTTTTAACCATCTTCAACAATTAACATAAAAATGATCTCATTTTCCTAATTTTATAAAGAAATTGGGCACATTATTTAACTTTTTTTGATGCCTCAGGATCCTTGTTATGATTTCTTGTTATTGCCAACCATTTCACTCTGCTATGGTATGTTGGTTCTCTTAGAGAAGTATAGTATGTGTTTGCCAAAAATGGCTGTATTGCTTTTTTGAATTCCATGTCTACTTTTTATAACTTATTAATTTGTTCATTAATCAGATGTTTTGAGAACTTAACTATATACCAAGCACACGACAAGAGATAAGGAGGAATATAAAGGTATATAGTCCCATTAGATGTTATATTTTTGTCATACACAATAATCATAAAATTTAGAGCTAGAAAAGAACATTAGTTATCAATGTAGTCCAACCCTATCATTTTATAGATTACTACTAAAGCCCCTTCATCACTCTCTTTCATACTCTACCCACTCTAGAGATACCTTTCTATTATAAAGGAAATGGTGTTGTATTTGTCCTTAATGTTTTAGTCCCACCAGTGAAATCCTACCAGCTCGCTTTTTTGATTCTATTCAACAGATATCACTTGAAAGTAGATATGACAAAACTGAACAGAGACTATGATACTATCTTCTGAATGATCATCTGAAAATAATTTTTGAGGTAACACATTATTGCACAGATAACAATATGTAGTCTTTTGTTTTGCCACTTCGTAAGTAAAAATGGTCAAGGAATGTAATTTCTGTGTGCCTTAGTCAGAATCAACTGGATGTCTATCTCTTTTACTTGGCCATGTTAGGGAAAAAAAAAAGCAGTCATCATGTTTTAATGTAGGAACAACCTCATTAATTCCTAATGACATCAACATACTTGAACATAATTGAGCATAATTTTTTCATTTAATAATTCCCAATTAACTTCAAAGTCCAATCTAAGTTCTATAACCTGACATTGAAATCTAGATCTGGCCCCACTTTTATCCAGCTTAATCTTTTTAATGCAGCCCTCTCCATTCCCTTGTGTTCTCTCCAGCTACAGTCAGGACTGAGCAAAGCTTAACTGAGCATCTCTTTAGATGCTGTAGATAGAATTAAAATCATATAAAACTAAATGGTTAAACAAAATGAGATTTAAGCAAATTGACCACACAGCCATTTATGTCCTCTGCACAAGCTGTTTCCTACCACAGGCTTTTGGACTTGTGGCCCTGAAATACTCCTGCCTGGGAGCCACTTACTTGCTTAGTCCCTCACTTCGGTCTCTTTTCACAACATTCCCATCTAAAACAAGAACCCATACATACACTTCTAACTGTCTGTTCCAAGGCCCAGAAAAATGCCTTACACATAGAAGGCACTCAGTGAATATTTACTGAGTGCACAACTAGTTTTTCTCTCCTGAAATCTTTTTTTTAACCTGGTAATAACTATCCATTCTTCAGCTCTCCATTCCAGTTGTTCCTCTGGGGAGCTTTCAAACTCAGTCTTAGGTAGCACTGTTAACCTTTATCTGATAGCACTTATCAGAGTTACAGCTTTGCATATTTGCACTATTATTTCAATAGCTCTTTCCTCACTAAGCTATATGTAATAATAATAGCAGATGTTATAATGCCTTCTCTGTGCCAGGTATTTTTCTAAGTGCTAATCTTCACAAGAACTTTATAAGGTAGGTAGTATTATTAGTCCCACTTTACAGATGAGGAAACTAATCCATAAGGAGATTGAGTAACTTGCCCACTATCACAGCCAGTAAGTAGAAGAACTGGGATTTTAACAGTTAACTTACTGAGTTAATGAGTTAATTAACAAGAGATACCTTCCAACCTAAGATCTGTTTTGAAAAAAAATCACCTGATGTTTTATATGTTTTTTAACCATTTCATTTGTGTATATCTTATCTACCATTGAAGGGGAAAAAAGAAGCATATCAGTGAAAAGCAAGGCATTGTTGAACATTTCTAAAAGCTTTTAGAAAAATCTGTGTAGAGGTTAGTTTTTGGTATCACAAGGAACGTGAGAATCTGTTTTTGTTATTCAGTTGCCAAGTCATGTCTGATTCTTCGCTGCCCCATGGACTGCAGCACATCAGGCTTCCCTGTCCCTCATCATCTCCTGGAATTTGCCCAAGTTCAGGTCCATTGAATCAGTGATGCCATCCAAGCATCTCATCCTCTGTTGCCCTCTTCTCCTGCTTTGAATCTTTCCCATCATCAGGATCTTTTCTAATAAGTCAGCTGTTCGCATCAGGTGGCCAAAGTGTTGGAGCTTCATATTCACCGTTAGTCCCTCCAAAGAGTATTCAAGGTTGATTTCCTTTAAGATTGACTGGTTTGATCTCCTTGCTGTCCAAGGGACACTCAAGAGTCTTCTCCAACACCTCAGTTTGAAAGCATCAATTCCTCCATGCTCTGCCTTCTTTATTGTCCTGCTCTCACATCCGTACCGGAAAGCCCATTGTCTTGACTATATAGACCTTTGTCGGCAAAGTGATGTCTTTACTTTTTTAATACACTGTCTAGGTTTGTCACAGCTTTCCTGTCAAGAAGCAGTCGTCTTCTAATTTCATGGCTGCAGTCACCATCTGCAGTGATTTTAAAGCCCAGGAAGAAGAAATCTGTCACTGCTTTTACCTTATCCCCATCTATTTGCCCTGAAGTGATGGGACCAGATCTTAGTTTTTTTGGTATTGAGTTTTAAGCCTCTTTTTCACTCTCCTCCTTCACCCTCATCAAGAGGCTCTTTAGTTTCTCTTCCCCTTTCCCCCATTAGAAGTCTATGTAGAGGTTAGTTTTGAGTATCACAAGGAATGTGAGATTCTACTAGCCTTTAATACACAGGGGTCAGAAATGTTAACATCCTCTAATATTTGAGACAGTTCCAAATAAGGAAGAATTGATCTAACCAAAATGCCAGTGATAAGCTCCTTGGGAAACAATGAAAAGATGGTCTAGTTATCTTTGGGAAGAAGAGGCAGGATTGGAGGCAGGTAGGGAAGAGAATTGGCATTTATTGAATGCCTTAATACACTTAATGCTTTTTATCTCTTTTAGCTTAAGGACAGCTATTAGGTATTATTTCTTTTATACAAATGAGAAACCTGGAATTCAGTGAGATCAAGTAACTTGTCCAAGGTCAAAGAAAAGGAGTATAGGTATTTATGGGAGTTGGCGAGACAGAAGCTCAGGGTGAAAAAAGACCAGAGTAGTAATTCATCTGGGACCTAACTGTTAGAATCTAAATGACCATCCTTTGCCTTTCAGTGTTATATTTTGGGGACTCACAGAGTCCTAAAAAGGGAGTGCTATGTCCAGTGTCTTCTAGTTTGAGATTGTCTTGGCCTTAATTTGAATTCCTTTCAAAAGTGTATGGATTTCTGATATATGTTAGCATTATCATTATTATTTCTTCCACGTTAGGAAACACAATATCTTCTTTTAACCCTGTCCATTTCTTTGCTTACTTGTGCAGTAGTGCTTCCTGTATTTGCTATCTGAGTCTTCTCCTATTCAGGCCTTTGTCCTACCATTGCCCCACGTTGTTCTTATTTGCTTCTATGTTACCAAATCCCATGATGACTTTTACTAAGTACTTAACCTATTTGGCTTAAAACTCAAGATTCAGAAAACTAAGATCATGGCATCTGGTTCCATCACTTCATGGCAAATAATGTGGGGAAACAACGGAAACAGTGACAGACTTTATTTTTTGAGGCTCCAAAATCACTGCAGATGGTGACTGCAGCCATGAAATTAAAAGACACTTGCTCCTTGGAAGAAAAGCTATGCCCAACCTAGACAGTATATTAAAAAGCAGAGACATTACTTTGCCAACAAAGGTCCGTCTAGTCAAAGCTTTGGTTTTTCCAGTAGTTGTGTATGGATGTAAGAGTTGGACTATAAAGAAGACTGAGTGCTGAAGAATTGATGCTTTTGAACTATGGTGTTGGAGAAGACTGTTGAGAGTCCTTTGGATTGCAAGAAGATCCAACCAGTCCATCCTAAAGAAAATCAGTCCTGAATATTCGTTGGAAGAACTGATGTTGAAGTTGAAACTCCAATACTTTGGCCACCTGATGCAAAGAACTGACTCATTTGAAAAGACCCTGATGCTAGGAAAGATTTAAGGAGGGAGGAGAAGGGGATGACAGAGGATGAGGTGGTTGGATGACATCACCAACTCGATGGACATGAGTTTGAGTAAGCTCCGGGAGTGATGGACATGAGTTTGAGTAGGCTCCCGGAGTTGGTGATGGACAGGGAAGCCTGGCGTGCTGCAATACATGGGGTCAAAAGAGTCGGACACGAATGAGCGACTGAACTGAAATGGACCTATTAGCAGGTATTTAGCACAATTGATCATTCTCTCCTCCTTGATTTAGAAGGCCCCCCTAAGTTTTAATGCCATGATAAGCTTGAAAAACTGAAAATCTTCACATGGCGTTAAAACTCTGAGGACAGCCTTTACTTTCTTGACTTAGCTTCCAGCTGCCTTGAAATGTCCATCTAGATGTTGATTAATGTTCTCAGATTTAAGATGTCCAGAATGAACTCCTGATCTTCACCCCAAAACCTGCTTTACCCTCAGTTATTTCTATCTCAGTTGATGGCTACTCTGTTCTTCCGACACTCAGGCCAAGAACTTTGGAGTAATTCCTGAATCCTATCTTTCTCTCATTCCCGCATCAGAAAATTCTTTTATCTTTACTTTCAGATTATATTTACCACTCCCTGTTCTAAGTTGACTGCATCATCTCTTGTCTGCATTACTTCAGTGGCCTCAGTGGTTTCCGTTTCCTCAAGTATGTCAACAGTGAAAGTGATCAGATTGCAAAAATCAAATGCAAAAATATTAAATGATATGCAAATACAAAAACTTAAAAAATCTCTGAAATATTAATCAGACCCTGGGCTTTCACTTCAACTCAAACTTTATAGCTGAAAGAAAAGAAAAGAAAGTGAAGTAGCTCAGTCGTGTCTGACTCTGCAACCCCATGGACTGTAGCCTACCATTCTCTGTCCATGGGATTTTCCAGGCAAGAGTACTAGAGTGGGTTGCTATTTCCTTCTCCAGAGGTTCTTCCTGACCCAGGGATTGACCTTGGGTCTCCCTCCTTGTAGGCAGATGCTTTACCATCTGAGCCACCAGGGAAGTCCTAACTTTATAGCTAAACCATATATAATCACAGGTAGGAAAAACCTAGCTTTGATTTTTCAGGAAAGCTCCAATACTACTTTAGTTTGGGTCATGAGAATGGACAGGAAAGGGTCTCTCAGAATTGTATTAAAGTACTGAAGGGATAGCTTTGGCTTACAAACTATTTTTAATAAAATTGATCTTGACTGCAAGTCTCTTGGCACTGGAAATTGACACAACCAAGCTTATCTGTACCTGTATCTCAGAGACCCATAGAGTTAAAAATAGTTCCAGGTATATGTCAGTTAGCTCATCCAGGTAGAAAGTAATAGAGATGGTATAGTCCCCTAGTTTTTTTTGTATTCAGAAATTCTAATCTCTGAATATAGATCCTAGTCTCTGCTCTAAAATTATGCATATTTTGTCATCCAGTTTTTATAATGTCTGTTGAGCTTCCCAAGTGGCTCAGTGGTAAAGAATCTGCCTGCCAATGCAGAAGACACAGGGGATGCAGGTTCAGTCCCTAGGTCCGGGAAATTCCCTGGTGTAGGAAATGGCAACCACCCCAGTATTCTTGCCTAGAAAATTCTATGGACTGAGGAGCCTGGTAGGCCACAACCCATGGGATTGCAAAGAGTCGGACGCAAATAAACATGCACACTTATAGTGTCTACCATGTACTAGGCACTGTTTTAGACTTGGAACGCATTGGTAAGCAAAACAAGATTTTGTTAAAATGCCCTTAAGAGGCTTATAGTTTAACTAGAATAGAGAAAGTAAACACCAAGCATGCTAAATAGATGGAAAATATATATTCTATTAGGAGGTGGTAAGTGCTTTGGGAAAAAATTGAGTGGTATAAGGGCAGTTAGGAATTGGTTTGGCAATTTTAATAAGGGTGGGCAGAATGGGCACCATTTGAGCAAGGACTTGAAAGAAGTGACAGAGTTAGTCATGTAATTACTGAGGAAAGCACTTTATGATAGAATGGCTAGCAGAAGGGCGTCACTGGGGCACTTGGCATGTTAGTTGGAATAGGGGCAATGGGGAAGACAATAGGACATGAGGTAGAAGATCTAGGCCATTAAAAGAAATTCAGGTCAAAATAAGAACCATTGGAAAGTTTCAAACTAGGGATTTCCAGTAACTTACTATGTGAGTGAAACACAACACCTTTTTTTTAAGTTACTACTACATGCTAGTCATTTTGCATATAGTAGAATTAATATTAATACTCTTTAATTTCAGAGAAATATTCAGCCACTCACATAAGCAGAGGAATCAAGATAGTCAACAATGTCTGTCACTGAGGAAGACCTGTGTCATCACATGAAAGTAGTTGTCCGTGTGCGTCCTGAGAACACAAAAGAAAAGGCCTCTGGATTTCATAAAGTAGTCCATGTTGTGGATAAGCATATTCTTGTTTTTGATCCCAAGCAAGAAGAAATCAGCTTTTTCCATGGAAAGAAAACTATGAATCGAGACATTACAAAGAGACAAAATAAGGATCTTAAATTTGTATTTGATGCTGTTTTTGATGAAACTTCAACTCAGTTGGAAGTTTTTGAACACACTACTAAGCCAATTCTTCGTAGTTTTTTGAATGGATATAATTGCACAGGTAATTGTTTCAGCTGGGATTTAATGATTCCATCTAATTTCACTTTTATATTAGGACATCTACTTGACTCTTCTAAATATAATCAATTTTAAGGTGTTTGTTTGCTAAAAATTCTTCAGTTCAGTACTTCATTGTAAATGTAGATTTTCTTTGAAAGTTAGTCATCATATATAACATTTTGAAACTTTCTTTTCCAGGATCTTGCTTTGGTTCCTATAGATGGTCATCCTTTCCATTTCTTATGTTTTAAAACCACATGCTTCAGATAGTTGATGCCAGATTTCTCACAATTTGTATTCATAAATATTCCCAATGTTTACCTCTGCAACAGTCTATCCCTGGGGGATAGTGGAACATTTCTGAACACTTGGCAATTTCCTCATAGCACTATTTTTTCTTTATAGTACCTTGAAGTAACTATTTTTAAAGCCCATGTTGAGTGTCATACATGTGCTGTTTTAGCATATCTTCAGCCCAAAGAAGCATCTTTAGTGCTCTCAACAGACCTATAATAATTTGCCTTTCAAAATGATTCTGTTGATTTCCTAGAAAAAGAGCCCTCCAAAATGCCAGTTAATTGAATGCTTACCAGGTACTTCACACCATTATTAATATTTTTGTAATTACCGCCATTTATGGCATTATCTTTAAGATACCCCAAAACTATAATATGTTTCCCTGTCTTTCACTGACTCATTCACTTTTATTGCAAAAGGTTTACCCTCTAGGTCAAGAAAGAATGGAATGTGGTTTATTGATTAGACCTTCTTTGATTCTCATTTTTAAGCAGATATTCTTTTCCTCATTCATGAAACTCCATATTGTCTCTAGAGATTTAAAAAAATTATTTTAACTCCAAGTGAAAAAATCTCTACAAAAGTAATACTGAATCTTTGGTTTCTTTTGGATTTTATTTATATTATCCAACTATCTTAAGACTTCGTGTTGTACTGCCAGCTTACATAAAACAAAATAGAATGAAACATGAATCAGTTTAATCCATCCTACTAAAAAATATTTTTGTAGTTAACAAACTTAGCAGAGAGATTTAATTTATAAAATTAATTCTCAAAGACTTACTGCTTTAACTGAATATTATGTTGGGTGTTTGCCACATGTAATTCAGAGTGGGTTGTTTGTTTTTTTTTTTTTGGCATTTGAAGAAATGTATTACTGTTCTGTTGTACTGGATAGAGTCTTGAAAGCAAAGTAATTTACCTAAAACAAAAATTTTTTAAGGAATTATTATAAATGGCTTTTATTTGGAATTCTGCAAATTTGTATTAATATTTAATACTTGCTTTGTGCCAGATCACTTACTAGTAATATAAGTCACTTACTAGGTAGGAAGGATACATAGTCTCTGCTTTGGTGGAACTCACAGTTAGAAATACAGTATGATACTATAAATTGCCAGGATTTAAGGATGACTATAAATGAATTTGGATCTGTTGGATTTACAAGTTACTGTTTAGGATATCCAGGTGGGACTTATTCACTGGACAGTAGATACAGTAGTGTTATGTGTCATAACAAAGAGCGCTGATCCCTTTTCGTAAAAACTCAGTACTCGCATATGGTGCCACGGGAGCTGGAAAGACCCACACAATGCTAGGATCAGCTGCTGAACCTGGAGTGATGTATCTAACAATGCTAGACCTTTACAAATCCATGGATGAGATTAAAGAAGAAAAAGTATGTAGTACGGCAGTTTCTTATCTGGAGGTAAGTTGGTAATATTATTTTTTGGTTTAATCAATAGTATTGAGAAATCTTTTTATAATAAATTCCATTGTCCTTTCAAATTATTCTATCAGGCAGAAATTTTTTCATGAATATATTAATATAAAATCATTAAAATTCCTGGTCTTCAATTATTTGTTGTAGATTTTATTTTTTTCTATTAAGTATTTTGCCATAACTGCTGACTTACACAGAAGTAGTAGGATTAGTATAGATAGTATAAAGAACTTCTAGATTCCCTTCATTTGGATTCCCTATATGTTAACATTTTACTCTTTTCTTTCTTTCTGCATATGTGGTTTTCCTTTTTTTTCCCCTTAAACTGTTTGTTACAGGCTTGTAAAAACAGGAAATTTGTTAAATAAAAGCTGAATAGTAATCAATATCAGGAAATTAACAATGATATAATGAGATTTTGATAATTCTAATAACACCCTTTCTTGAAAATAAAATCTAAGATCGTGTATTGTATTCAGTTGCAATTCATCCCTTTTGTCCCTTTAATCAGGATTTTTTTTTTCTATATATATTATATTGCTGTTGTAAAGCTTTTAGTTTGGATTTGTCACGATTACATTCAGGTTATGGACTGACAGGAATACCACATAAGTGATGATTAATTCTTATATAACATATCAAGAGGCTTATATAATTAGTCCTGATACTGGCTGTGTTAACTTTGATCAATTTCATTACGCTGGTGTCTACAAAGTTTTTCCACTATAAAGGTACTGTATTTCCCTTTATGGGACTTCCCTGGTGGCTCAGCGGTAAAGAATCTGCCTGCAATGCAGGACACGCGAGTTCGATCCCTGGATCGCGAAGATCCTCTGCAAGAGAGCATGGCAACTCACTCCAGTATTCTTGCTGGGAAAATACCATGGACAGAGGAACCTGGCAGGCTGGACATGAGCCAATCAACTGAGCATGCATTACCCTTTATAATTAATAAATAACTTGTAGGGAAACAGTATAAATCCTGTGACTCCTCATTCTTTGGTCTGTTCATTTTAGTATCCACTGATGATTCATGCCTGAATCAATTACTATCATGATTGCAGATGGTAATGATTTTCAAATTCCATCGTTTCGTCTACAGTTCTTCATTGGCTTTCTACTACAAGGAAGAGCTTTCCCTTTCCTCTACTGTATCGATGTAGACTAATGGATTCTTAATATTATTTCATAGGTTATAATCCTTTTCTCTAAGTATTTATCTGTATGCTTAAATTGTGCAGATCTCGTGTGTGTGTGTGTGTGTGTGTGGTTTTTTTTGACATACCTCATCATTTGAGACTTTCTACCCTCTTAATAGCTGACATTCAACAAATAATAACTAATTATTGGCACTCTCACTTTGTGTTCAGATAGTGTTTCAGAAACCAATGCAGAAACAGACATCCCTGATTTTACTGCCTTTTCATTTGTGATGTCAGAGGGTCAATTTCTAGTTTTTACTGCTCTTGCTGACATCTTATTGTTTGAGAGTTTCTTCACATTTCAAAAATTGATTTAAAATTATGTTGCTAAAAATTGTTGTCAGTCTATAGAACTTGGTGATAAAAGAGAAGTCAAATTCATTTTCTGTAGTTAAGTATTTTGAAAAGAATTGTTCTGAACTTAATTAGGAAGAGAGCATGGCACCGTATTCATTATTTCTTCCTTAGATCCTTTTATATCTGGGAGAATTTCGAAGTTTGCTTATTTTTATAATGTTGTTAGTTTTTTCTTTCTTTAAATCTGTTTTCATTTTACTAATGGTAAGGCAATGTCTAATCTAATGGTTTTCCACTCAAGTCTATGCACCACAATTGGCTGTGGGGCTTTTTAAAATTAGACATACCTAGACCTCACCCCCTGGACATTTTAGTTTAATAGATTTGGATTGTGGCCAAGACATCTATGTATTTTAAAAGCTTCCAGGTGATTTTGATTCATAGACCAGCTTGATAGTAATTGTATAATTATATATTTTGTATGATTGAAGTGGGTAAGGGAAATCATTTAAAAAGTGACTGTTGCTTATCAGAAAAATAAGAACCAAAAAATTATCTCTTCATTTTATCATTTTACTACTTCTAAGAATTTATTGCGTTTAAAAATTGTTAACATTCATTATAACAAGTTTTACCAGCAATGAATTATCACTGTAAGCTATTTATTAGAACATGGGTATAACTTATAGAAAATAATTCTTAAAGATTAAATTTTATATGTGTTTTTTTAATCTTATCAAATAGGTATAATTGTCATTTTGTTATCAAGTAAAAAACTTAGTACCTTTAGTAAGTACTGGTTATCACATAATTCATAAAATTATGTCAAGTGCTGGTTATCACGTAATTCATAAAATTATGTCAATTGTACTATTTCTGTACACTACTTATATTGTTGTTGTTTAGTCACTAAGTCATATCTGACTCTTTTGCAACCCTATGGACTCTAGCCCAGCAGGCCTCTCTGTCCATGGGATTTCCCAGGCAAGAATATTGGAGTGGGTTGCCCTTTCCTTTTCCAAGGGATCTTCCCAATCCAGGGATCAAATCCATGTCTCCTGCATTGGCATGCAGATTTTTTACCACTGGGAGCCAACAGGGAAGCCCTACATTACTTACAGAAATTACTAAAAAGAAAAAGAATTGCCAGAAATTTAAAATACAGATGTGTATTCAGTGCCATTCAGTAGAGTGAGGATATCAGACTCTGCTCTTACCTTTGTGACTGTGAACTAGGGCAAATCACTTAAACTCTGAGGGCCTCAGTTCCCTCATTCAAGTTGGGGGGAGACTGTCCCATTATGGAATTATCATTACATGTTAAACTTAATGCAGTTGAAGGATAAGTGAAATAAATACCATCCATCTTTCAGGGGTTTTCTTTAACTTTTAAGCTCTGAAATTTAAAAAGTTTGGACTACTTGGGCATCATGAAATAATATCTTCTCCAGTAAGAACCACACTACTTCCATACAACTTACATTTCCAATCTATTATAGAGTTTCCCAAGACTGTTTGTCCCATATATTTCCAGAAAATAGGAAGAGGCAATTCCAGCTATCCTATTTCTATTGACTTGTAGTCATCAAATGGGGAATTACAGGAGGAGGATATAAGGACTCCATCATTAAATTTTAAGTTCAAGTGCTGGTTATCAAACTCTTATGTTTTATCAGATGTTAGAAAAGTCATGGCAATGTGTAATAGAAGGGATGAGATGAATGAAAATGAGCTGCTGCTTCTCTTTGAGACAAATTCTAATATAACCTTAAGGCAGCAATGTATACATGTTTATGTGATGTTGTCGCTACTGTTTCAGTGTCAATGCTAAGCATCAATGCTAAGCAGTCCTTTTCATTTTAAGGTATATAATGAACAGATTCGTGACCTCTTAGTAAATTCAGGGCCACTTGCTGTCCGGGAAGATGCCCAAAAAGGGGTGGTCGTTCAGGGATTGACTTTACATCAGGTATGTTTACAAACTTCTTTTTTTGCTTGTTCAAATAGCAAGTATGGTAATTTAGCCATGTACTTATTTTAAAATAATGAAGTATCAAGTTAAAATAATCAAGTTTATCATCGGTCTTCTTTTGTTTTCTTTTAAAATAATCAAATAGGCTTTTCTTTTAAAACCCTACTTGGACATTTAATATAGTATATTATTCTGCTTAATGTATTATTTTATCTCCTCAGAGAGATTAGATTTTATGTTTTATTTTTTCATTTAGCACAAAAGTGCTAAGCAGATGATACACGATTGATATTTAATGGGATTTAATATATGGAAAATAATTTCTATTTTACCTGTAAAAGTCTGCTTGATTTTGGTGGTTTATTAAAAAATTTAAAGACCAGTGATTAATTTGTATGTTTTTCTTCTGTTTCAACTAATTTAGCCCAAATCTTCAGAGGAAATTTTGCAGTTATTGGATAATGGTAACAGAAACAGGACACAACATCCCACTGATATGAATGCTACATCTTCTCGTTCTCATGCTGTTTTCCAGGTAACAGGTCACTAGACCATAGCTCTTAAAATTGAATTTAAATGTAGCCAAATTTATGAATGGTAACCTTCAAACATTCTAAAATATCTCTTCATCTGTGGACTTTTCTACTTCTCAGCACTTCCTTTACTTTGCAGCTTTGAGAAGATTCAGTCAAGAATATTTAGAATTGAGATGATGTAAATTAGAAACACGTAAATTTTTAACCTGTGTAAAAATACATGATAGTAAAATGGAAGTATTAGAGGTTTTCCTTCCTTTTCTTAAATTGGTAAAAATTATTTAATCTTTCCAAAAGATAATCTTTTATTCAGAGCAGACTTTCTCTTTATAGCTCTAGATTTATAGAACCAATACACTGGGGAGGTACTGATTAAGATTTCACCATAGTGACCGTGTAAGTAGTTGCATTCTTTAAGAGTGTGTGATTCAGTTGATGCAGTACTTTTTAGGAATACAGGTCTAGAAAAGCCTGAAGCATAGGTTAGTAGTTGTTATTTGTAGTTTCTAGTTCTATTAAAATTCAAACGATTATAAGCTTTATTCTGGATTATGCTATTTGAAACTCATCTAATAGTTATAATTGAAAGAATTCAAATCTGAGGATATCAAATCTTTCAGAAAGTCTCTAATCCACAAAGCTTCATTAATCTTTTCTCTTCTTCCCACTGACTCTTCATTTATCAGTAGTCTTGAGAGAAATGTTTATCAGGGACATTGAAATTTCCCCAAAATATCTTAGACTAAGTGTTACCAGAGTATAAAAGGCAACCGTTTTAACCTTCTATCAAACCAGGAGTTATTACTATTTACCCTCTAGCACACATATAGGAAGTCTTTTCATTTTCAAATTTTTCTCAACTTTAGTAATTACTTTTGATACTCTTAGATATCAGCCAGTCCAGTCAAGCTGTACCTTGTTCAGTATGTATTTATAGTGAAAATAATTGATTTCTTGCTCTTTTAAAAATAAAGTGTACATTTCCCTTTCAATTTTATTAAATCTAATCCTCATTTTCCCTATTATCCTGTAATTTCAAAAAGATTTATTTGAGACAACAAGATAAAACAGCAAGTATCAATCAAAATGTCCGAATTGCCAAGATGACACTCATTGACCTGGCAGGGTCTGAAAGAGCCAGTGCTACCAGTGCTAAAGGGACCCGGTTTATAGAAGGCACAAATATCAATCGATCACTTTTAGCTCTTGGGAATGTTATCAATGCCTTAGCAGATACAAAGGTAGGTACTATATGTTTATTTGTGTAAGTATTTTGAAATATGCATAATTCCCAGAAACATATTAATATAATTTTGTTTTAAAGATCTATTATAAATCAAGTTTTAAGAATATAAGAATCATGTTTACATAAAGAGCAAAGACCACAGAGAGCCTAGTATATCAAATAAAGCTTTGGGTCTTTTTTGTTTGTTTTGTTAACGTCTCGTTTTATAATCAGAATTTGTTGAATGAAAGGTATTGAATATCAGATTGAGAGTTAATATTTATGATATTTCCTCATTTATTTTGAATTTGATTTTTTTTTAATGACAATTTAATGAGCACTACACAATAAGCATGATAATTAAATTGCTATGAAGACAAAGCACACTTTAGAAAAAGTTAATTCTGGTCTGGTTAGTATTTTATTTATATATATATATATATATATATATATATATACACACTATAAAATTGAGTTAAATATTAAAGAATATTGAGTTTTCTTAGGAATAGGAGCTTAGGGTATAAAATATAATTAAATCATCTAATAGGATAATGTTTGCTAGATGCCTTTGGGTCATTAAAAAATATTTTTTGTCTACTCAATGCCAGAAGTGCTTACAAGAGCACAGCATATTCAGTAACTTCTATATTTGTAAAAATGACTTCCTTTTTTTTTTTAAGTTAATTGGCGCTGTTGGTTAAGAATCTGCCTGCCAATGCAGGAGACGTAGGAGATGTGGGTTTGACCCCTGGGTTGGAAAGATCCCCTGGAGTAGGAAATTGCCACCCACTCCAGTATTCTTGCCTGGAAAGTTCACGGACAGAGGAGCCTGGTGGGCTATAGTCTATGGGGTCGCAAAGAGTCAGACAAAACTGAGCACTCGCACACATGATAATTTTAGTTCAAACCAAGCTCAGAAGCTGTAGGAAAGTTACTGTTAAACTCCTCAAAATGTTGCATTTTGATACATATGAAGTACATTAAAATGATTTGGGAACTCTTTTATTTAAAAAAAAAAAGGCAAGTTTCTAAAATCACGTGCATATTACAAAAGCAAAATATATTTTGTATTCTAAGTTAAAATCTCAGAATATGTGAGCAGACAGTGTGGTATAGAGACTGATTTCCTAAATTTTGCCATTCATGAAATTTTTTCCATAACTGATTTAATAATCGACTGCTGTTGAGTCATTTGTTAGTCAGTGTTTAATGCATATCTTATACATGCAAAATCAATTCAGGTAGCACCAGCCTGTGCACACTCCACACTGTTTGAGAAAGACTGCTCTGATGGAAAGCACAGTACTACTGGGAGCTGGGAGACCTCAGGCTAGTTTCTAGCTTTGTGAATTACCAACCATGTGACCTGACGCAAGTCATGTGGCTTTTTGCTTAGCTTCATTTTTTTCTTCTGTAATATGAAAAAGTTACATTGGATAGCATAAGATTGCTTTTTCTAGAAAAATAAAGTTATCTTAGACCTGTGGTTGTGCTTTCAGATAAAGTATTTGTAAGTTTATAATTTATTTAGTATTCTTATTAGATGGTTATTTAAAGAGAGAAGTAGCTCTCTACCATACAGAATTCTTATTATTCCTCTGGAGTATGTTTCTCCAGGGCATATATTACTTTCATATTTTAATTTCTTTTAAAAATGAAGTTTTTTTAATAGACATTTTGATTTTGAATAGTTTTAAATACAGAAAAGTTGATTAGATAATACAGGAAGATTTTATTCAATATACCCCAAGCTCAAGTTTCCTCTATTAATATGTCACATTAATACGGTACACTTATTACAACTAATGAAACAGTATTGATATTTTATAATTAACTAACATTCACACTTAATCAGATGGAGATATAATCTTTCAGTGGGAAATTTGTTTTTTATATTCACTGAGCAGTCCCATAAGATGTGTAAGGCTGGGCAAAGTTGTGCAGTGCTTAAATTCTTATAGTGAAATGGTAGCAGGTTTGCATTTGAATGTGGAAAATGACATAAGAATCCTGTTTTTGTTCTTTCAGAAAAAGAATCAGCATATTCCTTACAGAAATAGTAAGCTCACTCGCTTGTTAAAGGATTCTCTCGGAGGAAACTGTCAAACTATAATGATTGCTGCTGTTAGTCCTTCCTCTGTGTTCTACGATGACACATATAACACTCTTAAGTATGCTAACCGCGCAAAGGATATTAAATCTTCTGTAAGTGTGTTTACTCTGCCTTTGTTTTTAAGAGTACTTGGTGCATTTTTTTTTTCTTTTTTATACCTCTAGCGAAATATGAAATAGAGATATATTTCTACTAATGAGTTAAGAAATCAAGGCTAGAAATGTCTTTACTAACCCAGTTAATTGAGCATAAACTAGGACAATTAAAACATTAAGCATCTTAATTACATATATAATAAATATGATTTATTATTTTATTTAATTTTATATAAATTTAATATTATTTAATCTTTTGGAGAATTAGGATGTTTTAGTGCCTTTCTCTCTAACCTTTTTCATATCATGACACGTGATATTTTGATGGCGTTTTGGTGTAACTGGTCAAGGCTTCTAACACATTTGTTGCAGCCAAAGCTGATACTCTGCTGTAGCCCAGCACCAGCAGTTTCCACCTGAAAACCATGGCCATGTTTGCTAATCTCTTCAAGCCTTAGTTATTTACTTCATCTATAAAGTAGATACAATATCTGTCTCAGTTTATAAAGTAAATAGTTTTTTAAAAATAATCTATTTTCACATTCATGATATTGATGTAGCCAATCTGTATAGCTACAGCAATGTAATAATGAGTGGTTAGGCTGGTATTTTTGCCAATAATTTGGGGTAACTTTTTTTTAATGTAAGTCAAACATGATGATGGATGTGTAAAATCACAAGACTTCAGAGTTGTAATAGACCTAGAGTTCAACTGGTAAATAATGGCTTCTCTTCCCACTTACCCCTCTGCTACTCCCATTGGTTGAAGATAAGTGGGTTATTGTCTTCCTTAGAGAAATACTCACATATTGTTTGTATAATAAATTGGGAAAGGTTGTGCTTTATTGAGTAGACAGAAGTTTTCACACATATTTTTCATGCACTGCTTACACCAAACCACTGAGGGAGACATTTTTAGCTCTTCTTTACAGTTGAGGAATTACATGTTCAAAGTTGTAAATATTAAATTCTAAGTTAAGTGAGAAATGGGCAAGGCCTCGAAATCAAGTATTTGGATTTAATGTTCTTTCCACTATTCCATAGCTGCCAGGGGACTCATACTTTCATAAAAAGGATAAAATATATTGAGAACTTGTTAAAAGCTGCTTGAACATACAAACTGGTAAAAATTTAAATTGTCTCTGTATCTTAAAAGTTAAAGGACAAAGGAAAAAATGAGCAATTTTTATTTTATGAATGGCTGCTTTGTAAGTTCTTTAAAGTTCTTTAAAGTACCTTTTCTCTGATAATAAAGAAGGCAGTTTCTTAACGTTATTAACGTGCTCAGCATACCCTTACCCACTTGTCATAGATTTTAAGCATGAGCATAGTTGATTATATTGTCATGACTGTAATTGTCACAAATTCTGAGTTCATGAAGCTGAATAAATGAGGATGTAATGCTATTTTGTTTACATATATAACTGATTGTTAGATCTCTGTATATGCACAATCATAATTTCTTCTTCTTAACAGTTGAAGAGCAATGTTCTTAACCTCGACAATCATATAACTCAGTATGTAAAAATCTGTAATGAACAGAAGAAAGAGGTAAGTCTTTTCTTTACATTGTTGCTAATCTCTCTCAGTTCCTCATTTATGGGATTCTGCAATCTTTATTGTCTAAAATTCTATTGTCTATTATAATTGAAATTTTGTTCAGTTATTTTTCACAGCTAAAATTTTTCTGTGGCTGTGCATAATGGAAACATATAATTTGTATTTTTAACTGCTGTTTCTCTCTACTAGATTTTAATGTTAAAAGAAAAACTAAAGGCCTATGAAGAACAGAAAGCCTTTACTGATGAAAGTAGCAAAGTAATGATTTCAAACCCTCAGAAAAAAGAAATTGAAAGGTAAAATTGACATTAAGATCTCGTTTTAAGGATTTTGTAAACTTTAGTCAGATAATTAAAATTTAGTCAAATTTATCATTATCATCATTTGTTGTGTGTCATTATATATTCTCAACTGTTCAGGAAGTCACAGATTGGTCTTATATGGTACACTTTGGAGATCAGGTAATTTTAATTGTGATTATACAGATAGTGAGAAGCAGGTCTTAAGTATGGGATAGAAAAAGTAAAACTAATTATGTCATTTATGAAATTGGTTTTTAATAGTTTCCATATTTTTCTTCTGTGGTGTTAGTCCCTTCTGGCTGCTACAACAAAGTGCCACAGACTGGGTTGCTTATAAACAAACAAAATTATTTCTTACAGTTCTGGGAGCTGGAAGTCCTAGATTAGTGTGCCAGCATGGTTGGGTAAGGGCTGCTTTCCATGTTGTAGACTTCTTGAATCCTCACATAAGCAAAAGAGAGGGAGCTGTCTCTGGAGGCTCTTTTATAAGGGCACTAATCCTATCGATGAGGTCTCCACCCTTATGACCTACCTAAGCATCTTCCAAAGGCTCCACTTCCAGTACCATCACCTTAGGTGTTAGGTTTCGTTCAACATGTAAATTTCGGGGGACACAAATGTGTTCAAGCAATGGCATCTGGCATTATCATTATTTACATGGTGCATATAAATTGTGTCTACTCTTTCCTTAACTTGATATAACTCTAATAATCCACTTGAGTTTATGCAATTAATTACTTAAAGGGACATCTCTCAATGATATAAGTTGACACAGAAAAATGACCTGTTTCATCTAAGTTTCTTAGCAGATAAATTTAAAAAACAAAAGCTGTAATACAGTACTCACAAGCACTATGATAATTTCCAAGTTGCCCTAATGGGCAATAGTTGAAAAGCTTTGAATCTTGAGTAGTTCTAAGAAGACAGAAAGGAATTCTTGGATCAAACAAATTTGAAAATTGTTCCTTACTTAAGGAATCTTAAGAAGTTTCCAAAGTACATGAACATATTGAAAGCTCCAAGAGGCCCATAGGAAAAGCAACCTGTTCACCTTTGATTGAAGGTTGAGTAAGCCTTCTCCAAAGCTAATTTTCTATTATCATTAATATGAGAAACTAACCACATCTTAAAGCACTGATTACTCACACTTAGAACTCTTGAGTTTGCAGATGTCTTAGTGTACATAAGGAAGACTAGTGGACAGTGATTTTCAACCTAGTTTCAAGTGTGTATTGAAGTTTACATAAAATATCCTTGATTTGAAGAAAATAATTTTTTCTGCCTCCATCTTACCCTAGATGTTAAGATAACTTCTAGGAAAATAACACTTTATTTTTTTAACTGTCTTTGTAGTTTTTGATGATATTTAGGCCCATATTAATTTCATCTGATGACTACAGCACCTCAGAAATTTGAAATGGGGTATTGTTTTCTAACTCACAGATTAGAACAAGAATTATATGTCATCCTTTCAAATCTTAATCCTGTGTTACCATACTGTGCTGTTTTACAGATACAATAAGAAACAATTAAACAATTATTTCTCTCTCAGTGACAATGAGTCCATTTTTCATACAGCATAAAGTTGTCCTGTGTATTATTAATAGCTCTGCTTATGCCAGAGATTTCCTTAATAGTGTTTAAATTATTTTCTGTTAATCCCACTAACAACCCACTGTCAAGCTAAAGTTATATTTAATAGTCTTATAATACTTTTTGTTATATTCTACCAACTTTACAGTGTCTTTTGAAAAATAACAAGTAAAATTGACTCCTCATTATTCATTTAATCTTAAAGATTCTAACTCTGCTATATCATTAGTTGTGTTATTATAGTTTGTTAGTCAAATATGGGATTGGTCCTTATGTAACCAGATAGCTCTTTGTTGTTGCAAGTTTCTTGAAAATTAAAGCAGCCACCCACTGCTCAAATTTGGAGTCATTGCTTGCATGAAATTGCTCAGCCCTACTTAACCAGATCTAATCATCAGTTGAAATTGTACGAATTGGTAGACTTTTCTGGAGTTGATATGGCTTTGAATCATTGACATTCGCTTTCTGGTTGTTGGTTCAAGAAAGAGGTACCTGAGCTATGAACACTTATTTGGGTATTTTTGACACTTCAACATGACTTAACCAACTATAAAAACTTTGAGTTGTAATTCTCTCAACAGGTGAAATAATTTGCATGTATTTATAAAGAAGGTAATAATACAGCTATATATCCCAAAGCCTTTGTCATTCTCTCACCAAAGCATCTGTCTTCTGAAATAAATATATGTAATACTTTTTATCATATCATACTTCATATAGAATTTCTTTAATGCCATGAATTTTTGCTGTCTTTAAGAAATGTAATTTAAAAAAAAAAAGAAATATAATTTTTATGAAGTTTAAACGGGTAAAGGGAAGACTATGTACTATTTGCTCTCTGTTAAAGCTATTAGAAAGATAATACTCAAAAAAAACTTAAAGCATAATTGTTAAGCTACAATCCTTTGGCCACCTGATGCAAAGAGCCAACTCATTGGAAAAGACCCTGATGCTGGGAAAGATTGAAAGCATAAAGAGAAGAGGGTGGCAGAGGATGAGATGGTTAGATAGTATCACCGATTCAATGGACATGAATTGAGCAAACTTTCGGAGATAGTGAAGGACAGGGAAACCTGGCGTGCTCCCAGTCCACATGGTCGCAAAGAGTCAGAAACAACTGAGCAACTGAACAGTGGGAAAATACTCAAAAAAATCATAAAAAAGTATAATTGTTCATGTCCAGAGTAACTATATAACTTCACTTATGACTATACCAAGAAAATTGTCTAGAGTTCATCATATGTCACATAAAATTATTGGCAAAGATTTTGTTTTCTAGCTACACGAATGTTTTAAGTGACTAGAAAATAGTTATTAGTCAATCCCATAGGACTGTCTTTATAAAAAAATGATTTTTTTAAGAGCTTTCTTTGATACTAATTCCCTTCCTTCCTAATAACTAAACACCACCAACTAAAATAAGAATGAACCATAAAATTTCAAAACTGACAAATATTTAACTATGTCCTTGGGTAAAGTATTAACAGAAAATCTAAGAAATTATCTTCAGGTAGAACCTAAAGATAACTTATCAAATCATTTACTGGCATTAGAGTTGTTGTAATGTAATACAATGAAATTGCAATGTCCGTACATACTTCTTATGAAATATTTATCAGTTTGACAAAACTTCAGTGAAGTCGATGTATTGTGGTTTATATTCATTCCCAGAAGAGTTAAGAACTCTTTACTACTGACGTAAACTGTCAGTGTTTTTACCACAAATCCTTACAAATATACCTAAAATTCTTGCCAAGGAACATTTATTTTTAAATGCATATACTGTGTTACCATTTTATTTTAAAAGGTTCACAGTTACTTTTTCTTTGAGAATTTTGCCTGTGTGTGATTGTCTCTACTGTTACTGTAGCTCAGACATGATCTGTGACCAATATTCTGCCGACCCTGGAGGATGCAGGATTGCAGGCTCCTTTTGTTGTTTAATCACTAGGTCGTGTCGAATTCTTCTGTGACCCCAAGGACTGTAGCCTGCCAGGCTCCTCTGTCCATGGGATTTCACAGTCAAGAATCCTGGAGTGGGTTGCTATTTCCTTCTCCAGGGAATCTTTCCAACCCAGGGATCAAACCCATATCTCCTGCATGGCAGGCAGATTCTTTACTGCTGAGCTACCGGGGAAGCCCATACACTCCATTTAGGGCTTTCACAGAAGTGATTCCACTTGAGGTCGTTATGCATTTGGAGGATATGTGAGTCATACTCCCCAACTTTGATTCCCTATCTCTCTCTTGCATTTTGAAGGAAACACACTGGAGTGGCTTTTCTAGATTTACCACATTGTAAACTTGGATGTTTTGGGTCTTGGCATTGTCAGCTGACTCTTGGCCAGGCTGCAGGGGGTACCTGACCGTATGTTGTGTTTTCACTGTTACAAGTTCTGAAGCTAAAAATCGGCTATCTCACTTTCCCTAGGGGGCCATAGAGGCACCATATGATTATGCCACACACTGCTTACTTCTTCACAGCGAGCCAACACCAAAACAACACACAATACTGTGTTTCTGGGGCCTTGTGAATTGAGATAGTACAAGTCCACATTATCATCCTTTTCTTACAAAGTATTTTATTTTTGGTAAGTTACTGGATTATGCAGACAAAATACAGTGTATGACTGATACCATAGACCTTAATATACTGATATCTTTTAATAACATGACCTTTCTTGGAGAGGAGAGAAAGAGAAAGAAACCCAGTGTTATAAAAATAATATTCATAACCCTTTACCAGCGATCTCACTTTCCCTAGGGGGCCATAGAAGTACCATATGCCCTTATTCATGCAATTCTCTAAGTAAACTGCATTACCTATCACAAAATACTGAGATTCTATGTTTTATTTTTGTTAGATTTCAAGAAATTCTGAACTGCTTATTCCAGAATCGAGAAGAAATCAGGCAAGAATATCTGAAGTTAGAAATGTTGCTTAAAGAAAATGAACTTAAATCATTCTATCAACAACAGTGCCATAAACAAATAGAAATGATGTGTTCTGAAGACAAAGTAGAAAAGGTATTTAACAACTCTATCATTAATTCCTAGAGATGGTAAAAACATGGAGACTTATAATTCTAGAAATTTCATAGTGTTATATAATCACTCGTCTACAAATACCTGGAAATGCTAGAGGAAATAGAACATTCTTTGAAATGTATAGTTAAGTGTACAAGAAAAATAAATAAATTCCTAAGTGTCAGAAACAAAAAGGAAATAGCTGTAAAATCTCAGTTAAATCTGTTGCTTCTGTGAGGGTTGACAGAATGCTTAACAGGAAGTTAACACACTCAGGGAGAGTTGGGTACCAGAGTGCAGCAGAGAGAACAATTGACCCCAGACGCAGGCAGTGATTTACAGCTTAGATCAGTAGGAGATTCCACCCACCCCATCCCATCCCCACCCCAGAAGAATGCTTTGTACTAACATTGTTACAGTTTCCATTGCATCAGTGCTTAAAAAAAAGATAAACTTTTAATCAGTTTTATTATTTAATGTAGTAAAGTGCACTGCTGTCCGCCTCATACACACAGACCACTTTCACTATCCTGCTTTGATGTACACTACTACTTAGATAAGGGGCCCAGGGAGACGGGGATTTAGAAATGAATGATAGTCCAAGAACTAGGAAACCTTCGCTCTTAGTATTGGAAGTATACCAGAAGAAAACATGTTACCAAGTAGCACAGGAAAATAAGAAACCAAGCCTAGGGTAAGAAAGGAAAGTCTCTTTTGATGACCATCATTATTGGTACACTTTTCACAGGATTTTGAGGTTTGAATTTTTACATTCCATGTGTTTTGTTTAACAAATCCCTAAAGTGGGAAATTAGCATAGGAAATGGTATCAGAGCAATAATAATCTATAGGGAACTGAGTGGAAGCAATATAAAATCAGCCTAGTGAAACAAGCCTAGGTTTGGATTTTCAATTCAAACCACTAATGAGAGCTCACTGTCCAAAATTACAAAACATGTGAAACAGTCCTCCACAAGCAAGTCAGCAGACTTAGGAAATATGATAGAACCCCTCCCCTGCAAAACATCGGATACAACAAACTGATAAAACCTATAAAAACAAAAGTTATCAAAGAAGGAATCAAAGATGAAAAGAATATATATATATATATATATATGAGAAGAAAACAAATGAAACTTCTAGAAATTAAAGATTTATTCACTGGAATTTAAAATTTCTGTTTATAGGTGTAGTTCAGTTCAGTTCAGTCGCTCAGTCGTGTCTGACTCTTTGCGACCCCATGAATCACAGCACGCCAGGCCGCCCTGTCTATCACCAACTCCCGGAGTTCACCCAGACTCACGTCCATCAATTTGGTGATGCCATCCAGCCATCTCATCCTCTGTCGTCCCCTTCTTCTGCCCCCAAACCCTCCCAGCATCAGAGTCTTTTCCAATGAGTCAACTCTTCACATGAGCTGGCCAAAGTACTGGAGTTTCAGCTTTAGCATCATTCCTTCCAAAGAAATCCCAGGGCTGATCTTCAGAATGGACTGATTGGATCTCCTTGCAGTCCAAGGGACTCTCAAGAGTCTTCTCCAACACCACAGTTCAAAAGCATCAATTCTTCGGCACTCAGCCTTCTTCACAGTCCAACTCTCACATCCATACAGGTGTAGTACTAGGCCATATTTTAAATACTTGACATCCATTAACACATTTAATTCTCCAAAAATCCTGTGGGCTATATAATATTATTATCCTTGTAATTAAAATGAGGAAACCAAAGCCCAGAGAAGTCATTCTGTCAAAAATCACCCATTTCATAGAGTCCTGCTGCTGTGTATCCAACTCTGTGCAACCCCATAGACGGCAGCCCACCAGGCTCCCCCGTCCCTGGGATTCTCCAGGCAAGAACACTGGAGTGGGTTGCCATTTCCTTCTCCAATGCGTGAAAGTGAAGTCGCTCAGTCGTGTCTGACTCTTAGCGACGCCATGGACTGCAGCCTACCAGGCTCCTCCATCCATGGGATTTTCCAGGCAAGAGTACTGGAGTGAGGTGCCATTGCCTTCTCCGTCATAGAGTCCTAGCTACTATTTGAACTCAAGCAAGCTGATGCTGGAGCCTGAACTCTTGTCCCTGGAGGGAGGAGCCTGGTGGGCTACAGTCCATGGGGTTGCAAAGAGTTAGACACAGCTGAGTGACTAAGCACAGCACACAAAGAGAGAATTAAAGAACTGGGAGATCTAAGGAAATCACACCAAATACAAGATAAAAAGATGGCAGATGTGAACAGGATGTTATGTAAAAAAAAAACTAGAAAGTCATGCATTCATCTAGTAGATATATTGAAGGAGATACGTTAATGCAAAAGGGGAAAGGATAATGTGCAAACTCTAAGGCTTATACTTTTCTAAAACTAATAAGTTGTCAATAAAATGTAAATTCAAGAAACATGAGTTGTAAGTAGGAAAGAAAAATATATACTTGGAGGTGTGCAACTCGAGTACCAAAAATCAGAAAAATAAGCATTTTGAAAATAATAGATTCTCCCCAGTTTTGGTGCTCATTGATGATAAGATTAATTGCATTTTTAAGTACTTTTGTACTTACTAAACACATTAATAAATATGTTTATTAATAATACATTAAATCAGTCATTCAAAGTAGTTTATATAATTTAATCACATAGAGATTAAATACATGAAATGTATTCACATATTACTTATTAAAACCTTTCTTTTGTAGATAACCCCCAGTCCTGTTAGATTTCCACCTTAACCAAGTCTTCTTTTCCCACTTTCCCAGAAGTAACAGTTATCTATAAAATTTTTACATATTTTTTAATATCTGAAAGCCATCAAACTTTTATAGTGCTTTAAAAAACTATCATTTTAGGTTTTTTCAGCCCAAGAAATGGGAAAGATGTGATAGGCTAAGAAATTAATCATAAAGCATTAATAATGTGTCATGGATATGAGAATATCAGTTACTATTAAACTAATTATCAAAATTAGTAATTTATTTACTGAATATGCATTTATTATGCCTTATTGAAAATGTTTATTTTAAACCACTTTATTGAGATACGATTGATGTTTAAAGAAACTCACAAACATTTAACGTAGACAACTTGACAGGTTTCAAGATAAATATACACTAGTGACACCATCACCACAATCTATGCCATAATCCTGTGTCACACCTCCTAAAGTTTCCTCCCACCCACTTTAGTAGTAGTAGTAGTATATTAACAGAAACATTTAACATAAGATCTATCCTCCTAATGATTCTTAAGTATACAACAATACACTATGATTCAGCTTTTAAAAAAGAAGAAAATCATGCCATTTGCAACAACATAGGTGAACCTGAAAGACATGCTAAGTGACATAAGCCAGACAGAGAAGGGCGGATTCTACATGATACTATTTATATGAAAAATTTAAACCATCAAATTCAGAAGTAGAATCAAATGGTGTTGCCAGGAGTTATGGGGAAGGCAAAATCAGGAAGTACTAGTCAAAGGGTACAAAGTTTTAGTTATGTAAAACAAATGCACCCTAGAGATCTACTACTGTACAGCATAGGGCCTATAGTTAGTAATGTATTGAATACTGAAAATTTCTTTTTAATTTTGTTTTTCAAGTGTATATAAAATGTTCCTCACATCATTTTAAGGCAGAAGACTAGAATGTATATCTTTGTTTAAAATTTGTCGCTATGTACTTTAACTTTCTTGAACTACAAGATTGTTGCCAGTATTTTTGATAACCTTCATGACTTCCAAATAATAAAATATCTCGTAGGACTAATATTGGGTTGGCCAAAAAGTTTATTTGAAGTTTTTCTGAAAAACTCAAACAAACTTTTTGGCCAACCAATATATTAGTTTGTTATTATGAAATCCCTACATATGTTAGTTAAGTGGAATTCTGAAAAACTGCTGTATTACCTATTCTAAAAGTTGTATGTTATATCTCAGTTATTTGCATTTGCTATAATTTACAGTTTGAACATCAGGAAATTCACAGTTCACATATTGCTGAAGCCTGGCTTGGAGAATTTTGAGCATTACTTTCCTAGTGTGTGAGATGAGTGCAATTGTGCGGTAGTTTGAGCATTCTTTGGCATTGCCTTTCTTTGGGATTGGAATGAAAATTGACTTTTTCCAGTCCTGTGGCCACTGCTGAGTTTTCCAAATTTGCTGGCATATTGAGTGCATCACTTTCACAGCATCATCTTTCAGGATTTGGAATAGCTCAACTGGAATTCTATCACCTCCATTAGCTTTGTTCGTGTGATGCTTTCTAAGGCCCACTTGACTTCACATTCCAGAATGTCTGGTTCTAGGTCAGTGATCACACCATCGTGATTATCTGGGTCGTGAAGATCTTTTTTGTACAGTTCTTCTGTGTATTCTTGCCATCTCTTCTTAATATCTTGTGCTTCTGTTAGGTCCATACCATTTCTGTCCTTTATCGAGCCTATCTTTGCATGAAATGTTCCTTTGGTATCTCTGATTTTCTTGAAGAGATCTCTAGTCTTTCCCATTCTGTTGTTTTCCTCTGTTTCTTTGCATTGATCGCTGAAGAAGGCTTTCTTATCTCTTCTTGCTATTCTTTGGAACTCTGCATTCAGATGCTTATATCTTTGCTTTTCTCCTTTGCTTTTCGCTTCTCTTCTTTTCACAGCTATTTGTAAAGCCTCCCCAGACAGCCATTTTGCTTTTTTGCATTTCTTTTCCAAGGTAATGGTCTTGATCCCTGTCTCCTGTACAATGTCACGAACCTCATTCCATAGTTCATCAGGCACTCTATCTATCAGATCTAAGCCCTTAAATCTATTTCTCACTTCCACTGTATAATCATAAGGGATTTGATTTAGGTCATACCTGAATGGTCTAGTGGTTTTCCCTACTTTCTTCAATTTAAGTCTGAATTTGTTGAAGCTGGTTTTAGAAAAGGCAGAGGAAACAGAGATCAAATTGCCAACATCCGCTGGATCATGGAAAAAGCAAGAGAGTTCCAGAGAAACATCTATTTCTGCTTTATACTGTGCCAAAGCCTTTGACTGTGTGGATCACAATAAACTGGAAAATTCTGAAAGAGATGGGAATACCAGACCACCTGATCTGCCTCTTGAGAAATTTGTATGCAGGTCAGGAAACAACAGTTAGAACTGGACATGGAACAACAGACTGGTTCCAAATAGGAAAAGGAGTACGTCAAGGCTGTATATTGTCACCCTGTTTATTTAACCCATATGCAGAGTACATCATGAGAAACGCTGGACTGGAAGAAACACAAACTGGAATCAAGATTGCCGGGAGAAATATCAATAACCTCAGATACGCAGATGACACCACCCTTATGGCAGAAAGTGAAGAGGAACTCAAAAGCCTCTTGATGAAAGTGAAAGTGGAGAGTGAAAAAGTTGGCTTAAAGCTCAACATTCAGAAAACGAAGATCATGGCATCTGGTCCCATCACTTCATGGGAAATAGATGGGGAAACAGTGTCAGACTTTATTTTTCTGGGCTCCAAAATCACTGCAGATGGTGACTGCAGCCATGAAATTAAAAGACGCTTACTCCTTGGAAGGAAAGTTATGACCAACCTAGATAGCATATTCAAAAGCAGAGACATTACTTTGCCAACAAAGGTCCGTCTAGTCAAGGCTATGGTTTTTCCTGTATGGATGTGAGAGTTGGACTGTGAAGAAGGCTGAGCGCCAAAGAATTGATGCTTTTCAACTGTGGTGTTGGAGAAGATTCTTGAGAGTCCCTTGGACTGCAAGGAGATCCAGCCAGTCCATTCTGAAGGAGATCAGGCCTGGGATTTCTTTGGAAGGAATGATGCTAAAGCTGAAACTCCAGTACTTTGGCCACCTCATGCGAAGAGTTGACTCATTGGAAAAGACTCTGATGCTGGGAGGGTTTGGGGGCAGGAGGAGAAGGGGACGACAGAGGATGAGATGGCTGGATGGCATCACTGATGCGATGGACGTGAGTCTGGGTGAACTCCGGGAGTTGGTGATGGACTGGAGGCCTGGCGTGCTGCGATTCATGGGGTCGCAAAGAGTCGGACACGACTGAGCGACTGATCTGATCTGATTTTATCTGATAATTTACAGTAATCATAATATTTTTCAATATTGTGTAGGTTTCCTTTAAATCAATGCCAATTTTCTGTAAGTACAATTACCTGATTTATGTCTTATAAAAAGGCAAGAAATTCAGTCATGGAAAGCTGATTGAGAGCAGCTTGTTTTGAACACTTTTATATATATCCTAAGCATTGTGCTAGACACAATAGAGATAAACAAAAGTACGAGACATTATAGTATTTCAGTTATTTATAAACTAGTTGGAGCAATAAAATGATATAAAAATGACACAGCACTGTATGATTGTCATGTAAGGGATAGCGCAATAATAAAAATGGCTAATATTGAGCATTAATTGTTTGTCAGACACTTTTCAAAGTCTTTTGCATGGGATATTTCATTTAGGATTTATAACAAGCCTATGAGGTATATCCTCTATTATTACCACGGTTTGTGAGCAGCAAAGATACAGAGAATTCAAGTAAGCTGTCTAGAGATATATGCCTAATCAATGTGACCGAACCAATATTAAACTCTGGCAGTCTGGCCTCAGTCTGTACTTCTGAGGATCCTACTATACTATAAGTACTAAGTGCTATAGCTATTCAAAGTAAAAAACAGTGACTTCTGGTTGTGGTAAAGAAAGGCTTCGTAGTAGAGAGATGAGATTTATACTGGACATTTTTATGAAAATACTGTGTGCATGCTAAGTTGTTTCAGTCGTATCTGACTGTGCAACCCTATGGACTGTAGCCTACCAGGCTCCTCTGTCCATTGGATTCTCCAGGCAAGAATACTAGAGTAGTTTCCATGCTCTTCTCCAGGGGATCTTCCCGACCCAGAGATTGAACCTGCATTTCTTACATCTCCTGCATTGGCAGGCAGGTTCTTTACCACTAAGTGCCACCTGGGAAACCCTGTATAAGAACTATTAGTGGGAAAAAAATAAAAAGGAATACAATATTCGAAACAGAACATCAGTTTGACCAGAGTACAATGTCGTCCATAGCTATGCTCAACACTTCCTGCCAACCCCCACGCCTTTGCCACAGCAGGTACCACTGAAGTGGCTGTAGCACTCTTCCTCTCTGAATCTGAAGTAGCCAGAGTTAACCACTGTGAATAGATTGGACATGGAACATGATACAAGATGTATTTTGCCATATTGGGAATTTATCAATTCTATTTCAAAGGGAGTGCCAAATTCTGGAAGCTTTGGTTGCCAGGAATTTTATAGTCTATTTTTATAGTCAAGAGGCAATCTTTGAAGCAAATAAGTAGTGTATTAGTAAAGCTTAGACTCAGGTTGCCATTTTTTGAACATTAAAATATTAGTACATTTAATAAGTTTGGTCTATTTAATACCAAGCTAATTTACATAATAGTTATTTTCTCTTTCTTACCCTGTTGAATTGTGAATGTGTGTGATTGGAAACATTGAGACATAGAGTGAGGAAATAGATTTGGCTGATTTCTTTTTTCTGTTTGCATCCTTATTCTGCTTTTTTTCAATACATTTGCCTTTTCTCATACCTCACTTTTGGTCCTTTCAATTGCTTTTCCAATTTTTATAGCTATTCTCATGAGATTAGGTAAGCAATGGAGATAAAACCTCCTAAGTTTATTGGCTGTAAACTACTGAAAAATGTAGAAAGATACCTAGAGATTTAGTTTGTTCTCACAGAATTGTCAAAGTATAGTTTTACTAAACTGCTTGCTAGGGTAAGGGATTTTATATCTGTCTTGGACCCTCTCCAAAGAGGTTTACTCTCATAGTTGCTAAAAGAATCTCATTGATTCAGCTATGAATGGTTCTAGAATATGGACTCTGAGAATAGTATTAAAGTGAAGGTCCTGGGCAATTTTATGAATGTATAGAGTTAATATATAAGTTGTATTAATGAAATAATGAGTTCACTGTGTTAGCAGTCAGTTCTTTTGCACAAAGCAGTAGTATTATAATACCTGAATTTTAGAATTACATGTTTATTCTCGCTCAAGACCTTTTATGGTATTTTGGAAGTTGTATTAATAAAACATATAAAGCTTTTTTGAAACTTTAATAGGAAACAATTTACTTTAATGTGAGGGTTTAATATACATATTTTAGAATTTATTTCCAAACATTTACTTGATACTTATTTCAGAATAGTAATTCAGTAGGGATTACCCTGATGAAAAATGTCCCCATAAAGAACCATCATAGAGGATACATTTCATGAAAATAAGTACAAACTCAAAAACATATTTCTTGAGATTTTCAGTCAAAAATTTTGAGTGTTAAATATTGACTGCCGTCAGACCCATAGATCATTTCCTGCCCTGATTCTAAAAGTATCTGCAATATTTGTAAACATTAGAGAAATAGGAAGGTAGTTTGATTTAATTGCCTTCCTTCAGACAGGTACAATACATTTATGTTCATTTTTCAGATAAGGTGACTGAGAGCCACACAAATTTGACTTGCCTAAATGTTCATAGCTGCTGCATAGCAGGAAAAGTCAAGAAGCCGTGTATCCTACCTTCTGTTATAGCAGTGGCTCTAAACTTTACAGGTTTCAGGACCACATTCTACTTTTAAAATAAAATTTTAGAACCTTAAAGAGCTTTTGTTTATGTGGATTTCATCTACCAATATTGTGTATGAAATTTAAACTGAGATTTCCAAAAGTACGTTATGTATTAGTTAAGAACAATTAATTACCCATTGCATGACAACATAACACTTTAATGAAAATAGTTGTTTTCTAAACCAGAAAGAGGCAGTAAGAAGAGTGACATTGTTTCCTATTTTTGCAGATTTCTTCATTCCCTGGTTTTTCCTCAAAATGTCAACCTTTTATGAAAGATAACAAGAAAGTTAGGAGTGAGGCCTTTAACCCAGTTCAAATGTAGTTCCTCCTCCTTTTTCATTTTTTTTTCCCGCCATAGGGTATGTTTATCCCTACTTCCAAAACCGCTATAAGTGCTTGTTCTAACCTTTAGCGACGTATTGTCTCAGGTCCAGCCATCATATCTGATGATTATTGAGTTTAGTGGCTTTTGGCAATTAGCCCAAAGAAGTCCTACCATTCTGCCACACTGTGCCCATGATAGTTTGCAGGACCCTTGGAGTAAAAAACTAGAAAGCCAGTTCTGAACTCAATTTGTGTGTAGATAAAACACCAAAAATATTTGGGCTATCCATTATGTGTCCTCAATCAACCATCAAGCGAGATCAGATGTTTATGACACTCAGATGTAAGCTCTGTTTTCTGTCATTGACAACAGCCAGTCTAAAGGCCTTATAGACAAAACCTTAGAACAATAGAATACTCTGTTTCTTCACATCTTTCAAACTGAAGGCAAGATAAGAGCAGTACATGCATCTGCTTTGTTTTCAATGAGGAAATCACAGGAGTCAGGCCCCATATGAACCTTCAAATGCAACATTTAAAAGCATATATTTTAGCAACAGCAAAAAAGAAGTTATAGTCTTCAATTTGGCCATTGTTTTTCTTAAAGTCATAAACTCTCAACATGTAATTTTATAAAATGACTCACAACTCAATTTCCTATTTTCCTGCAAGCAGCAGTATTGTGAGATTTCAAAGGGGAAATAGCTTTAAGTATAAAAGTATAGCCTAATTTAATAGGCTACAGTAGCACACTTAAAAGGAAATATACCACTGTACTAATATCACATACATCAAATATCACAAAAGAGTGACAATTAAATGCATTATTTTTCAGGCCACTTGCAAAAGAGATCACAGACTTGCAATGTTGAAAACTCGCCGCTGCTATCTAGAGAAGAAAAGGGAGGAAGAATTGAAGCAATTTGATGAGAATACTAATTGGCTCCATCGTGTCCAAACGGAAATGGGACTCTTAGGTCAAAATGGTCATATACCAAAGGTACATACATATTTTATAGTCAGATTTATTTTCTTAGAACTGAACTTCTTAAACTCACTGTTGTATAAATATCTTTCATAAGGCAAATTTTGGTTCATCTCTCTCAGATTTAACTGACTCATTTTACTGTTTTTAACTGAATATGCCTTCTACCTCCCTATTTACCTACTAAATTTATTTTTCTTTACTTTCAGAAGAATAAAGTTACATTTAAATGTTTTTCTTAAGTGATTGCATCCTTTTATGAGGTCGTTCTTAAGTCAGACTGAAGTAATTCTATTTCAGACTTTCAGACTGTACTTGAATTTTCATCATGTAGGTGATTTAAATTTAATAAATTGACATTAGTTTTAAAATTAGTTTTAAATGTGGTCACCATTATTTGTATTATAGCCAAATAAAACCAGTTTGAAAGCTGTATGCATTTATGTTTATGTACTGAATTGACAATAGTCCATCTAGAATATAAATTAAGTATAATTTGCATTATACTTATAATCTAGTATATTCATGTAATTGACAGTAAAATATAGCCCATCTCCAACTAGAAAAGTACTTAAGAGCTTGTTTAGTATTAAAAAAGCAAAAAAATCCATTGATATTTACTAGTTTGCCTTTGTTTTCCCATAATTATCTTAAGCTCCCAATTTTTTAAATGGTACAGTATTCTTTTTAGTAGTACTATTATTGCTTTTTTTGCCTACTTATTAGCATTTATGAAGTTAATATTCTTCAGGTTATTTTCAGTAAATTTAAATTTTATTTACCATGGTCCAATCTAATTTTTCTAGCAGTCTGTCTTCTATAACTCTCTTAAGCAGAACTTTTCACACCTGAATATAAATCTAGAATTAGTGTTTCAATTCTTGTTTTTTAATGCATTTTATTATAAATAATTTGAAAAAATTAAAACTATTTCTATTCCCATCAACCTATCCCACTCTCAGTCTTTTTTTGTGTGGATATTTTCATGGCTGAAATAGGTATCTACTTTTAAGCCATTCTTTCTTATATAAGCAAACTGAGACATGACTTTGTGAAAAGATTTATTCACAGTCATACAACTCTAGACAGAGACCCAGTACTGTGACTTTCATATTGCTGCCCTTTTTTCTGTACCCTCCTGCATTATCTTCCTCTTAACCTCTCAGATTTACCCACTTCTACATCTCCCATTACCAGTACCTGAATTCAGCCTTCCAGCCCCCATTGTTGGATGCTATGTGTGGCCTTCCTACTTCATTCCTGGCCTACTGCAGTCATTCTCTACACTGCAACTAAAATGAGCTTTCTAAAAACTAACTCTGATTGAATCACTCTTAGGTGCTTTCTCCCATATGTAAACTCTCTATTATGATTTCCCAGGCCTAGCATGGCATCCAAAAACCTCTTGTTTTATATATTACCTCTCATTATATTCTTACTTCAGCTGTTACTAACTTAACTGTAGTTCTCATGATAGGCTATGTTCTTCCAATCAGATTCAATCATTAGTGTATCAAAGCATGAAAAAGCTTGGTTTTTCAAAGATGACAGACTAGCCAAGAATTATTATTGGATAAAATAGTTATAGAATCAAGGCTTGTCTCTTTAAGAGTGATACAGAAAGATAAAACAAGATTATCAGAAGAAGTAAATAAGGGATTTTTTTTTTTTAAAGAGAAAAGATGGAATATTTGGCAAATATGTTTATACTGTTAGGGTTGTTGAATTTTCTAACTCGAAAAGATGAAAAAGATCATGTAGTAAACCTCTTAACTTTCAGTCAAGTCAAGTCATTTCCATAAAGACCATATTTGGGACTTCAGGCAGCATTTGTGTCATAGTCGAGCCATCTTTAAAATCACATGACTCATGAGCTCATACCAAGACTGCTCTAACTGTATCATCCTGACCTGACTCCCTAAAGAGAGTTTGCTCTAAAATACTTGTTGTTTTCTGAAATGTAATCATGAATCATCTAGATAATAACCCCCAACTTTAAAATATCTCAGACATATAGCATTATATTGTTTCCTTGTCAAAGCACCCACCACTGGTTTAGGAAGTATTATCTAGAAAAGAAAAAGAAAAAAGCCTTAAGCTTATAGAGAGTCAGTGGCCAACTGCAGGTTGGTAAAGGAGTATTGAACACCTAAAGTGGATTAGGAGAGTTATCTGTAGGAAGTTTCTTGGGCACAGCTACCGTAAGGCTTTTTTTCTCAGCCTCTTACAATGTCCAAAATATTGCACTCCCTTTTATTGACTAAAATTTTCCCAATTTAAATTTTGAAAATGCTTTTGGATTATTACCATTCATAATTTAGTATAACCACTTACCTGACGTTTTCCATACTTAAGGCTTAGTAGGTTTGAGGAAAGAGAAATAATTTTAGGTGGTAAATTAGAAAACATTTGGGCATGTACACAAGAGGCTTAGGAAACGGGAGACTGCAAAAACTTTTCTACACTTTTGCACTAGGATGAAGCTCATACCAAGATTGGGTGAAGGTGAGAATTTTTTTTTTTGCTGCAGCAGGCATCGTCTTAGTTCCCTAACCCGTTTTGCCTGCTTTGCCAGTGTAGAGCTGTAACCACTGGACTGCTGGGGAATTCCCCAAGAAATTTTTATTGTATGCAACTCCAGACACTGGAGTTGTTGGACACAGTTGGACAGTTTGACACAGTTGACAACTCCAAACACTGAACTAGTTTGAGACAATGCCTCTCATGGTGGTCTAGAATGGAGAATCTATAAGCAAATAAATAAATGGAATTGTTACTAATCAATGCTATGACAGAGACTGTTGGAGGTGAAGACTGTCCATCTTTAAATGTAATGCTTAGAGAAAGCCTCCCTGAAAAAGTGACATGTAAGCAAAAATGGACCAAATTAATGTATTTTCACAGTATTATATACAAGTTGGATAGACCAAGAAACTATTATTATAATAAAATTTGTCCAAGACATTCAGTTTCCAAGGAAACTTGAAACTTATCTCACTTGTAAGTTATAGACTACCTGTACCAGAATACTTGTTTTTCAGATTGTTTCTCTACATACCATTTCATATTTTTAAGAATTAAAACTTAACACCAATATAAAATAAATTTCATTAATATTGATTTAACTTTAATATTCTTAAAAGAATCTGAGATATAGTTTGTATTGTTTTCCCCAGGAGCTCAGTAAAGAACTTCATTGCCACCATCTGCACCTCCAGAACAAAGATTTGAAAGCACAAATTAAACATATAATGGATCTAGCTTCTCTTCAAGAACAGCAACACAGACAGACAGAAGCGTAAGTACATGGGTTTACCTGTTCTAAAAATTTTAGGTTTCCATTGCCAAAAACTTCAGTTTTATCCAGTACAAAATACATTACTATTTAAATGTCTGCCAGCATCAGAAATCATGCTGAGTTAGAAAACACAGAGCGAGTGTAAAGGATGTGGTTCTTCTCCTCAGATTTTTTTATAGTGCTTTATAGTTTTAAAAACACTTTTTTAATTTATTGTTTGTATGCAATATATGTCATGTAATACAAAATTCTGAAGATCCCTCTACAGTGAAAAGGAGCCTGTCTTCTACCTGTCCTCCAGCCATCTTTCCCCCTCTTAGAAACTATTATTAATACCAACTGAATTTTTAAGTAGATAGTTTTTAAGCATTCATAATCCCAGAATGAATTTTTGCTTTCATTAACATGAAATCATTTAAAAATATATATATTTTAACATCATGTCCCAGTTTTTAAGTGATTCTATACTATCTCATTCATGCTCTAACTCAGTAGTAGCTGAGTAGTTTTAATTTTTGAAACATAATAGTTAAAAAGTATGCCTTGATCTTTATTTTTATTACATTGGACATGTCAGTCAACTTCCTTAGGCGTCACTTTCATGCTCTGTAAAAATAACACATTTATTTCGCTAAAGGCTTTCTCCCAGTCTAAAATTCTACTGTAGTTCTTCTAGTGTTCTCAAATAACAATAATTAATTTTCCATACTTTTGATTTAAGGAAAATTATATTAGCATAATTACTTTTAAAAAGAAGAAGAAAAAGAAAGGGAAAAACTTTAGGGAAATATTATCCTGTGGATAGAAGCTCACCCTGCTCTCCCCATACTTCCTATATTTATACACAGAGCAAACACTGAACATTCATTTACTCGCGCTCACACCCCCTGCAAGAGTTAAAAGTTATCAAAGAAACATTAATTTATTTCAACCATACTATATTTGGTTTATCATAAAAATAGTTTAATATATTTAATATAAATTTTTGCCTCAAAATGGGCAAAAATTCTCTTATTTATTTAGAAAACTGGTGAACTAAAACAGAGACAATACAATATAGTAGAAAGAGTATGAGTTTTGAAGTTGGACTTGAGTTCTAGTTTATGTAAGCAGTATAACCTTGCATAAATTATCCTGCCTCACTTTAGTTTTCTTATCTTTTCAATTGTAACACTTTCCTTATAACAAGTTTGTAAGGATTAAATAACAAAAAACAACAGATTTGATGAACTGTCTTAGCCTGAGTTTATAGAGTGAAGACCAAAAAAAAATGATTTTGTGTATATTCAAAGTGCTGAAAGAAAAAATTTTCAGCTATGAAGACTACCTAGCAAAGTTATCAATAAAAATTGAAGAAGAATTAAGAGTTTTCCAGATGACCAAGAGTTAAAGGATTTCATCACCACTAAACTGGCCTTTTAAGAAATGTTAAAGAGACTCCTTTAAATTGAAAAGGGCCACTAATTAGTAACAAGAAAAATATGAAAGTATAAGTCTCACTGGTAAAAGTGAACATATAGTAAAAGTAGTGTTTTAATCACTTAGAATGCTAGTATGAAAGTTAAAATAAAAAAGTAGTGAAAATACCTGTAACTGTAAGTAATAATAATTACTTAAGGAAATACAAGGTAAAAAGATATAAAATATGGGGTGTTTTCACAGAACTAGAATGAATAATTCTAAAATTCGTGTGGAACCACAAAAGACTGAATAACCAGAGCATTCCTGAGAAGGACAAAGTTTGAGAGATCACACTTTCAGATTTAAAACTACATTACAAAGCAGTCGTGATCAAAACAGTATGTACTGGTGTGAAACAGACACATAGATCAGTGGAACAGAACAGAGAGCCCAGAAATAAACCCGTGTATATATGGTCAGTTAATTTACAACCAAGTAGCCAAGAATATCCAATTGGTGGTTTAGTCACTAAGTCATGTCCTACTCTTGCAACCCTGTGGACTGTAGCCTGCCAGGCTCTTCTGTCCATGGGACAGAATTCTTCTCCAGGCAAGAATACTAGAGTGGGTTGCCATTTCCTTTTCCAGGGAATCTTCCCAACCTCAGGATCACACCCAGGTCTCCCATATTGCGGGCAGATTCTTCACTATTGAGCTATCAGAGAAGCCCCAAATGAATGCATAAATACAAACAAATAAACATACGCCATACATACATGCATAAATGGCATATGTCCTGGGTCTCTAAGACCACCTCCGTGTTTGATGATTTACTGGAATGACTCATAGAATCCATCATATGGCTGACCCCATGGTGGTGGTTTAGTGGCTCATTTGTGTATGATTGTTTCCAACTCCATGGACTGTATAGCCCCCCAGGCTCCTCTGTTATGATTTATTAGGGTAAAAGCAGGCAAGACAGAATCAACAAAAGGTGAATGGGGCAAAGTACAAAGGAAGTCACTTAGTTACAGGCATTTGTGTCTTCATCCTATAGACCGTACAGGATATGCTTAAGTCCTCCAGCAAAGGTTGTGATGACCCACGTGAAATGGTGCTTACTTTGGAATGTCATTAGGCCGACACTTCGTGCCCTGGGTTTTCACTGGGAGCTGGTTGCATAGGTACTGTCTGCCAAGCATGATGGCTCAAAATTCTAACCTTTCTAAAAGGAAAGCAGTTGTTCAGCATAAACCACATTGTTGGTACAAAGAGTTAAACACAGTGAGCCACTCTTAATAGTTCTGGGAATTATCTGAACTTCTCAAAATCTGTGTTTCAAGATACGACCCAAGGGCCAACCTTGTTGACAAGCCTTTCAAAGGATGTCGACTTCAGACCTACTGTGTTAACTCTTCTCTGCTTAGCATCTGATTAGTATAGGTGCTCAACAAGTAATTGTTTTTATTAACTTTCTGATTAAGAAGTTTTCCTTACAATTGTTACCTACTGGGCTTAAATGGAGTACTCCCCACAATCACCAAAAAGAAAAATATCACAAACTATTTATTTGTACAGCTATCTAAATATTTAAGATTCCTAGATAATAAAGCAGTTATTTCCCAGTGTGTTAAAATTAAAATGCCTATTCTTTTCCCAGTGTCCTATCCATACTTCAAATGGTTCTGTTCTTCCGGACATCATGAGTAATATGGAACACCAGGACTAAGTTATTTTAAGTTATTCATGTTGTTTGACGTCTTGTTGGTATAAGTTAGGAACCATTTATAACTTTTTAGTTGCTGGCATTTCTTCAGTGAATATTCTTCATGGAGGTCTAATACATAAAAAGAAATGTTTAGTACTCCTCTGATTGACAGCAATAGGATAGATTTTGAATCAGAGCTAAGCATCCAGCACCTCGTCTTTTTTTCATGTCCACCATGTGCTGTGCTGTGCCGTGCTTAGTCACTCAATCGTGTCCAACTCTTTATGATCCATGGACTATATAGCCCGCCAGGCTCCACTGTCGATGGGATTCTCCAGGCAAGAATATTGGAATGGGTTGCCATGCCGTCCTCCAGGAGATCTTCCAATCCCAGGGATCAAACCCAGCTCTCCTGCATTGTGGCAGATTTTTTACCATCTGAGCCACCAGAGAAGCCCAAGAGTACTGGAATGGATAGCTATCCCTTCCCCAGAGGATCTTCCTGACCTAGGAATTGAGCATGGGTCTCCTGCATTGCAGGCGGATTCCTTACCAGCTGAGCTACCAGAGAAGCCCTATACCCACCATACTTTTCTGCAGTTTTCTCCTTTGAATGCCTTTGAAAATTATTACTTTAGCTCATAAAGAACTAACTTCAAGGAGAGGTGAGTTTTGTTCATTTGTTATTGTTTTCTAATCTTATATACCTAAGATGAGCTTCATTATTTGACAGAGTATATTAATATTTCATTTCAATCTCATAATATTTAGTAACAATAGCAACACTTTTTTTTTTTTTTCTGCTGCTGTCTCTTCATTGCTTCATGCAGGCTTTCTCTAGTTGGGATGAGCAGGAGCTTTTCCTTGTAGTGGCTTCTCTTGTTGTAGAGCATGGACTCTAGGCACAGGGACTCAGTAGTTGCAGCTCATAGGCTCTAGAGCGTAGGCTTAGTAGTTGTGGCACATAGGCTTAGTTGCCCCTTGGCATGTGGAATCTTCCCAGACCAGAGATCAAACCTGTGCCCACTGCATTATGAGGCACATTCTTAACCAGGGGCCACCAGGGAAGTCCACAACACAGTTTTTGATTCTTAAATCACATTGTGCTTTGTAAAAGTTTTATATGAAATTTAGTTCTGAAAACAGTCCCCTGTTGAAAGTAATGGCTATCCAATTGTACCCCATATTATAGAGGAGAAACCTCAGTTAGTACTTTATCCAAGGTCAAATAGAAGCAAGTGAAGACTAGCTGACACTGTAGCCTGGTTCTTGTAATTCCCATACAAGGTACTTTCCAATCTATATTTAATGTATTAAAGATATTTGATTAGAGGTATTTGATTGAAATTTCTAAAGGAAGATATGTACAGGGAACATTTTAATCATCTGCTAATACTTTGAATCACAATCTGGAATCAAGATTGCTGGGAGAAATGTCAACAACCTCAGATATGCAGATGGTGCCACTTTAATGACAGAAAGTAAAGACGAACTAAAGAGCCTCTTGATGAAGGTGAAAGAGGAGAGTGAAAAAGCCTGGCTTAAAGCTCAACATTCAGAAAACTAAGATCTTGGCATTTGGTCCTATCACTGCATGGCAAATAGATGGGGAAAATGTTGGAAAAGTGTCAGATTTCATTTTCTTGGGCTCCAAAATCAATGTCGATGGTGACTGCAGCCAAAAAATTAAAAGACACCTGCTCCTTGGAAGAACAGCTGTGACAAACCTAGACAGTGTATTAAAAAGCAGAGACATCACTGTGCGAACAAAGATCTGTATAGTCAAAGCTATGATTTTTCCAGTAGTCATGTATGGATGTGGGGCTACCCTGGTGGCTCAGCTGGTAAAGAATCCACCTGCAATGCAGGAGACCCTGGTTCAATTCCTGGGTCAGGAAGATTGCCCTGGAGAAGTGATAGGCTACCCACTCCAGTATTCTTGGGCTTCCCTGGTGGCTCAGATGGTTAAGAATCTGCCTGCAATGTAGGAGACCTGTTTGATTCCTGGGTTGGGAAGATCCCCTGGAGGAGGGCATGACAACCCACTGCAATATTCTTGCCTGGAAAATGCCCATGGACAGAGGAGCCTGGTGGGCTACAGTCCATGGTGTTGCAAAGAGTCAGACACAACTGAGCAACTAAGAACATATTACACATACATGTATGGATGTAAGAGATGGACCATAAAGAAGGCTGAGCACCAGCAAATTGACACTTTCAAACTGGTGTTGACTCTTAAGAGTCCCTTGAACAACACAGAGATCAAACCAATCAATCCTAAAGGAAATCAACCCTGAATATTCATTGGAAGGAGTGATGCTAAAGCTGGAGCTCCAATACTTTGGCCACTGATGCAAAGAGCTGACTCACTGGAAAAGACCCTGATGTTCGGAAATTCTGAGGCAAGAAGAAAAGAGGGTGACAGGGTATGAGATGGTTGGATGGCATCACTGACTCAATGAACATAGGTTTGTGCATACTCAGGGAGATAGTGAAGGACAGAGAAGCCTGGCATGCTGCAGTTCATGGCAAAGAGTGGCATCTTTGCTCGTGCTGCAGCAAAGAGACTGAACAACAACAAATACTTTGGATGTTACATAAATCTGTAATACTGTATTTAAAATTTAGTATTTATCTCTCTCTTGTCACCTTCTGTATGTAGAGTATTGAATGCATTACTTCCGGCCCTAAGAAAGCAATACTGTGCTTTAAAAGAATCTGGCCTGTTAAATGCTACTTTTGAGGCTGACATCAAAGAAATTGAACATTTGGTCGAGAGGAAAAAAGTGGTGGTTTGGGCTGATCAAACTAGTGAACCTGCAAAGCAAAATAATCTACCAGAAGTTTCTATTCTTATGACCTTCCCACAACTTGGACCAGTTCATTCTTCTCCTTGTTGTAAGTACAGCTTTTATTTCATTAAGTAAGTAAACACTATTTATAAAGATTAATCTTTGTAATATCAATCAATAGAGCAGTTAATTTTTTAGTAGTTTTGCTATTTTGTGAGAATTAATTTCAGAATCATTTCAATTAACTGGTATCTTTCAAAGGTGTAAGGGGAAGTATGCTTGACGTTCTAAATAATGCTAGCAGTGAAGTTATTTTACCTGTTTTTAATTAGATAATTTTATTTCCACTCTTCTTTAAAACTTTACGTGTATTAAAGACTGAAGATTATGATTAAGAATATTATGTTCTGTAATAAATAACAATCTTTTATGTTCTTAAGATCAACTGACAGTGTCGAATTTACTGTTTTTCTGTTGGCAGATCACTTAATATCTCTCCTTTCATAAGTGTGCATGGGGCATTTTAATTGAAAAACTAACAATTGGTTAGTTTTAAAATATTGGTTTTAAAATATTCAGATAATATAGAAGCAGAATGCCCTCTTCAGCTTTTCCCAGAACCTCAATCTTCTATGCTAGGTTAGAGATAAATGCCTATTAACAGTTTGGTTATCTTTACAATGTGTGTATGATATTTGTATCAGATAATCTAACTTTTAAGCTTTTTGTTACATTTTAATCATTTTTAGGGTACATATATAAAGAATCTAGCATTTTTTTAATAACTGTGAGAATTGTTATACAATCATTTACTTAACCATTGTTCTATTATTGGTGAACAGTGCATGTCAGAGAACCATATACAGTAGTCCTCCCTTCTCTACTGTTTCACTTTTCACCATCTCAGTTACCTGCAGTAAACTGAAGTCCAAAAATGTTCAGTGGACATTTTCAGAAATAAATACTTCATCAGTTTTAAATTGCACACCATTCTGAGTATCATCATAAAATTTCATGTGGTCCTACTCTGTCCTGCCCAAGATATGAACCATCTCTTTATCCATCATATTCTTTCTGTTTGTCACTTAGTAGTCATCTTGGTTATCAGATCAGCTGTCACACACAGTATTGCAGTGCTTGTTTTTAAGTAACCTGTATTTTACTCAATAATCCCAAAGTGCAGAAGTGATGCTAGCAATTCAGTAAGGCCATAGAGATTCCATTAAGAGCTCCCTTTTAAGTGCAGAAATGAAAGTTTTTGGCTAATTAGGAAAGAAAAATAAATCACATGTGAGGTGCTAAAATTTGGGGGAAGAACAGGTATTCTATCCATGAAATCATGAAGAAGGAAGAAGAAATTCATATTAGTTTTGCTCTTGGACCTCAAATTGCAAAAATTACTGTCAGAATGCGTAAGTGATGTTAAGATGGAAATGGCATTGCTGCTGCTACTGCTAAGTCGCTTCAGTCATGTCCGACTCTGTGCGACCCCATAGACGGCAGCCCACCAGGCTCCGCCATCCCTGGGATTCTCCAGGCAAGAACACTGGAGTGGGTTGCCATTTCCCTCTCCAATGCATGAAAAGGAAAAGTGAAAGTGAAGTCGCTCAGTAGTGTCCAACTCTTCACGACCCCATGCAGCCTACCAGGCTCCTCCGCCCATGGGATTTTCCAGGCAAGAGTACTGGAGTGGGTTGCCATTGCCTTCTCCTGGAAAAGGCATTAACTTTGTACAATAAGATATTTTGACACAGAGTCCACATTTGCAAGCTTATATTACATTATGTTCTTAGAATTATTGCCTAATTTATAAATTACACTTTACCTTAGATAGGTAGGCAAGCATTCATGGTAAGTCGCTTTATGCATGTGTGCGTGCTAAGTCACTTCCATTGTGTCTGACTCTGTGCGACCCTATGGACTGCAGCCTGCCAGGCTTCTCTGTCCAGGGGATTCTCCAGGTAAGAAGAGGCGCACACAGACACACACACACACACACAAATAGGAAATATATGAGGCATTGCTGTCTGGTTTCTGGTATCCACTAGGAGTCTAGGAATGTTTCCTCCCGTGGGGTAAGGGGAAACTACTGTATTAACATTTCTACATATGTACTAGTTTCATAGGAATTAGTTTCCTAGATCAGAGGATAAATAACTTTAAAAAATGATCTGTTAGGCTCCAAAAATTTTCTTATATAAACATTTATGAGATTTTACATTTACAAATCTTTATGTCTCATCTTCACCTTAACCCAGTGTAAGAACAGCAACACTAAACTAATGCATATTCTTTTTAAATTTGAAACTCATTTTTACTGATTTTAATTCTTTGAGGTTTGTGAAGACTTCTTTAAAGCCAGCATAGAGTTGGTATAAATGTTTCAATTATGTTTTTAAAGAATATATTAAGTCAGGTCAAATCGGCTGTGTTCTTCAAATCATGTTCTTACTGACTAATTTTTTAATTCATGTTCTGTCATATACTGAGGTGAACTATTAACAATCTCATCTATTACTGTTGGATTATTCCATTTATATCAGTCTTCTATTGCTGCCCTAAGAAATTAACACAAACATATCCATTTAAAATAACACTGGCTTATTATCTCAAAGTTCTTAAGATCAGAAGTCCAGCAGGCTCAGCTACTTACTCTGCCTCAAGTTTCAGGGGCAAAAATCAAGATGTCAGCCAGTTGGGTCTCCTGTTTGGAGATTCTGGGGGAGAATGTGCTTCTATTGTTAGCTGAATTCAGTTCTGTGTGGCTGTAGGGCTGAGGTCTCTGTTTTCTTGTTGATTATTAGCCAGATAGATCAAATTCAGAGCAAGTCCGAACTTACTCAAGTACCTGGCATTGTACAGACACTCCGTTTTTTCAGAGGTCACCTCTGTTCTCTGACTTCCCTGGTGGCTCAGATGGTAAAGCATCTGCCTACAATGCGGGAGACCCAGGTTCAATCCCTGGGTTGGGAAGATCCTCTAGAGAAGAAAATGGCAACCCACTCGAGCACTCTTGCCTGGAAAATCCCATGGACGGAGGAGCATTGTAGGCTACAGTCCATGGGATGGCAAAGAGTCAGACATGACTGAGCGATTTCACTCTGTTCTCTAGCATGTGACTACCTTTATCACTTCATCTCCTAGCCAACAAAGGCAAGTCATTCTCATGCTTTGAATCTCTCTTAGCTTTCCTTCTGCCTATCTCTCCTGCTTACAGTTAGTGAAAGTTTTTGTTTTTAAAAGCTCCTATGATTACATTGAGCCCACCAGGTAATCTAAGATAATCTCTCTATCTTAAATTTCATAACCTCAATTAGATCTTAAAATGTATTTGTCTTAAGTTTCTTGAAGACTGTTTTGCTGGGTATAGAATTCCAATGTGATACTCTTTTCTTTAAGCACTTGTTAAAGACACTTGATAAAGAGACATTGTTTCATTATCTTCTGATTTTCATTTTTGCTTTTGAAGCCAACTTTCATTCTAAATGTTGCTCCCTTGAATATAATCTGACTTCTTTTCTGGCTTCCTAAAATGTTTTTTCTTTGTCTTTGGGTCTTAGTAGTTTTGCTATATTGTGCCTAAATGTACTTTTATTTCTACTTCTCTTACTAGGTTCACAGAACTCTGAATTTGTGTCTGTACTGTTTTTTATCAGTTTTTAAAGTTCTTAACCATTGTATCTTCAAATGTTGCTTCTGCCACTTTTGTTCTCTTTTCTGCTTCTGAGGCTCCAGTTATATTGCATGTTACTGCCTTACTGTCTTATCCATGCCTTTGCCTTCTTCTGCTTTTCTTTTTTTTTCTTTTCCTGGAAATTTCTTTTCACGTATTTTATAGTTTCTCTTTAAATTTGTGTCAAATGGGTCTTAAATCCATCAAGTTCTCCATTTCACTTATATTTCAGTTTTGGAATTTCCATTTGATTCTTTTTTATAGTTTCCATTTCTTTGCAAAAATTTTCACTGAATATAGTAGGTGAAATCTGTGTCTGAGAATTCCCAAGCCTAGAACCTTCTAGGTCTGCTTCTGTTCTCTTTCTGCTGGATTTCTTTCATGTGCTTTGCCTTGAATGCATGCTAATTTTTGTACATCACACATGTGTTTTCAGAATTGTTTATAAAATTCTTTAAGGCTTCTGATAATAATGTCTTCCTCAATGAGGATTTCCATTTGCTTATTCCAGACTCCTTGTGTGGTTAGCAGTCTAAAATTGTTTCAGTACAATTTTAGAGCCTGAGATAATTTGAAACTTCTGAACTGCCGCTTCTGCAAGGGCCTGACTACTCCTAGTTTGCCCTTTCCAGTTTAGCTGTGTCCCAGCTCAACTCAAGGAGGGTTTACAGAGAACTCTCTATAGTAGGCCTTAAATTCGTTCTTGCTTTCCGAACAAAGCTCTCAACAGTGTTGCTAAGCTTTTCTGCCACCTCCTCCAGCATCAGCAAATCACCTCAAGGGAGAAATAGCTATAAATGCAGAGATTACTCTCCTGAGCCTTCAACTTCCTCCTGATACTTGCCTATAATTCTTCACAATCTTGTTAGCTCTCCTGTGCCTTCTAGCATATGTTTTTTATATTTTGCCCAGATTTTTTGCTTGCATTCCATAGACAGGTTGCTCTGAATTACCTTGGTCTCAGTTATCAGGTTTCCTATACTACATCTTTACGTTAAGATGACAGGCAAGTTGCAGATGTATGTATATTCTTTTTCTCTTAATAAAGCATTATCATCATTAGAACTGACCTAGTTGAGATCTTTAGAAAGAAAACTTAATATTTTTTTCAGATTATCTCATGCCTTTGGGGCCTTGATTCCTAATTTATAATGCATTCAAGATGCTGGAGAGGAAATGGAGTTTTAACACCATGATTAAGAAATACCACCTGCTATATGATGATCGTTATCCCTTATTTAAAAATCTATATTTCACTTACATTGCAGTTGCATAGACTATTTTTGTCAACAGTAAAACAAAACTTTTATTTGACTTAATTCTTTTTCATAGCATTCAAAAGGAAAGATTTGAGGTCATGTTACCTTTATAATTATGATTTTTTTTAATGTATTAGAAAATAGGTTTTGTTTTTATTATGTTTTGTTCTTTGTTATTTTAATATTCAAGTGATTTTATAGATTAACTATTTGCTTAGTATGTTTTTTTCATTCCATGAATTATGTATATTATATTCATTATGAAAAGAGAGTCAAAGATAAATAATAGGGAAGGGGTAAGCAAATCTAGTGGAGGTGATGGAATTCCAGTTGAGCTATTTTGAATCCTGAAAGATAATGCTGTGAAAGTGCTGCACTCAATATGCCAGCAAATTTGGAAAACTCAGCAGTGGCCACAGGACTAGAAAAGGTCAGTTTTCATTCCAATCCCAAAGAAAGGCAATGCCAAAGAATGCTCAAACTACCACACAATTGTACTCATCTCACACGCTAGTACATTAATGCTCAAAATTCTCCAAGCCAGGCTTCAGCAATACATGAACCATGAACTTCCAGATGTTCGAGCTGGTTTTAGAAAAGGCAGAGGAACCAGAGATCAAATTGCCAACATCCGCTGGATCATGGAAAAAGCAAGAAAGTTCCAGAAAAACATCTATTTCTGCTTTATTGACTATGCCAAAGCCTTTGACTGTGTGGATCATGATCAACTGGAAAATTCTGAAAGAGATGGGAATACTAGACCACCTGACCTGCCTCTTGGGAAACCTATATGCAGGTCAGGAAGCAACAGTTAGAACTGGACATGGAACAACAGACTGGAAATTCCAAATTCAGATTTGGAAACTCCTTTTCCAAATAGGGAAAGGAGTACGTCAAGGCTGTATGTTGTCACCCTCCTTATTTAACTTATATGCAGAGTACATCATGAGAAACGCTGGGCTGGAAGAAGCACAAGCTGGAGTCAAGACTGCTGGAAGAAATATCAATAACCTCCGATATGCAGATGACACCACCCTTATGGCAAAAAGTGAAGAGGAACTCAAAAGCCTCTTGATGAAAGTGAAAGAGGAGTGTGAAAAAGTTGGCTTAAAGCTCAACATTCAGAAAACGAAGATCATGGCATCCAGTCCCATCACTTCATGGGAAATAGATGGGGAAACAGTGGAAACAGTGTCAGACTTTATATTTTCAGGCTCCAAAATCACTGCAGATGGTGACTGCAGCCATGAAATTAAAAGAGGCTTACTCCTTGAAGAAAAGTTATGACCAACCTAGATAGCATATTGAAAAGACATTACTTTGCCAAGAAAGGTCCGTCTAGTCAAGGCTATGGTTTTTCCAGTGGTCATGTGTGGATGTGAGAGTTGGACTGTGAAGAAAGCTGAGCGCCGAAGAATTGATGCTTTTGAACTGTGGTGTTGGAGAGAAGACTCTTGAGAGTCCCTTGGACTACAAGGAGATCCAACCAGTCCATTCTAAAGGAGATCAGCCCTGGATGTTCTTTGGAAGGAATGATGCTAAAGCTGAAACTCCAGTACTTTGGCCACCTCATGCGAAGAGTTGACTCATTGGAAAAGACTCTGATGCTGGGAGGGATTGGGGGCAGGAGGAAGAGGGGACGACAGAGGAGGAGATGGCTGGATGGCATCACTGACTCGATGGACGTGAGTTTGAGTGAACTCCGGGACTTGGTGATGGACAGGGAGGCCTGGCGTGCTGCGATTCATGGGGTCCCTAAGATTGGGACACAACTGAGCGACTGAACTGAACTGAAACAAGTCCACTAATAAATGTTTATTTTTCTTATCTTAGAATATTGAAGTAGTCCATTTAAAAAAATATAAATAGTGAAATTTATGTTTACATTTCTAAAAACATGAAGCAATGGCCAAATAACATAAATTGTTTCTTCTTATAACTTTTTAAAATTTATTTTTAATTTGAGGATAATTGCTTTACAATATTGTGTTGACTTCTGCTATACAAGAGCATGAATCAGTCATAAGTATACATACGTCCCCTGTTTCTTGAGCCACCCCCAACCCCATACCACCCCTCTAGGTTGTCACAGAGCACCAGGTTGAACTCCCTGTGTTATACAGTAGCTTCCTACTAGCTATCTGTTTTACATGTGGTAATGTATGTGTTTAAATACTATTCTCTCAATTCATCCCACCCTCTCCTTCTCCTGCTGTGTCCCAAATCTGTTCTCCTTATCTGTGTCTTTATTCCTGCCCTTCAAATATGTTTATGTGTACCATTTTTCTAGATTCCATATATATTTGCTGATATGCAACCTTTGTTTTTCTTTTTCTGACTTACTTCACTCTGTATGATAGGTTGTAGGTTCATCCACCTCACTTGAATTGACTCAGATGTGTTCCTTTTTCTGGCTGAATAATATTCCATTGTATATATGTACCACAGCTTCTTTATCCATTCATCCATTGATAGACATCTAGGTTGCTTCCATGTCCTAGCTGTTGTCAATAGTGCTGCAGTGAACTTTGGGGTATATGTGTCTTTTTCATTTATGATTTTCTCAGGATATTTGCCCTGTCATGGGATTGCTGGGTCGAACAGTAGTTTTATTCCTAGTTTTTTGAGGAATCTCCATACTGTTCTCCATAGTGGCTGTATCAGTCTTCATTCCCACCAACAGTGCAAAAGGTTTTGCTTTTCTCCACACCTTCTCCAGCATTTATTGTTTGTAAATTTTTTGATGATGGGCATTCTGACTGATGTGAGCTAATACCTCATTGTAGTTTTTGTTTACATTTTTGTAATAATGAGCAGTATTGAGCATCTTTTTGTTTGCTTGTTGGCCATCTGTGTCTTTTTTGGAGAAATGTCTGTTTAGGTCTTCCTCCCAGTTTTTGATTGAGTTGTTTGTTTTTCTATAGAAGGTGCTTATATATTTTGAAGATTAATTCTTTGTCAGTTGTTTCATTTGCGGTTATTTTCTCCCATTCTAAGGATTGTCTTTTCATCTTTCCTTTGCAGAAGTTTTAAATTTAATTAGGTCCCATTTATTTATTATTGATTTTATTTCCTTTACTTTCAGAGGTGGGTCAATCAAAGAGGATATTGTTGTGATTTATGTCAAAGAGTGTTTTGCCTATGTTTTCTTCTAAAAGTTTTATAGTTTCTGCATTAACATTTAGGTCTTTAATTCATTTTGAGTTTTTTGTGTGTATGGTATTAGGAAGTGTTCTAATTCATTCTTTTATATGTAGCTGTCCAGTTTTCCCAGCACCATTTATTGAAGAGGCTTTGTTTTCTTCATTATGTATTCTTGCCTCCTTTGTCCAAGATAAGGTGCTCATAGGTGTATGGGTTTATTTCTGGACTTTCGTCTTGTTCCATTGATCTGTATTTTTGTTTTTGTGCCAATACCATACTGTCTCGATGACTGTAGCTTTGAAGACCATACCATACTGTCTTAATAACTGTAGTCTGAACTCAGATTGATTTTTCCATCTCCATTTCTCTTTCTCAAGATTGCTTTAGCTGTTCGGGGTCTTTTTTGTGTTTCCATACAAATTTTGGAATTTTTTGTTCTAGTTCTGTGAAATGCCACTGGTAATTTGATAGAGGTCGCGTTGAATGTAGATTGCTTTGGATACAATAGTCATTTTCACAACATTTATTCTTCTAATCCAAGAACATGGTATGTCTCTCCGTCTGTTTTATGTCATCTTTAATTTCTTCCATTAGTGTCTTGGGTTTTTTGTATACAGGTCTTTTGTCTCCTTAGGTAGATTTGTTCCTAGATATTCTGTTTGTTGCAATGGTGAATGGAATTATTTCCCTAATTTCTCTATTTTTTTCATTGTTAGTATATAGGAATGCCAGGGATTTCTGTGTATTTGTATACTACAACTTTGCTAAAATCATTGATTGGCTCTAGTAGTTTTCTGGAGGCATCGTTAGGGTTTTCTATGTATAGTATGATGTCATCTGCAAACAGTGAGAGTTTACTTCTTTTTTGTTTACTTCCTTTTTGATTTGGATTCTTTTTATTTCTCTTTGCTCTCTGATTGCTGTGGCTAGAACTTCCTGAAACTATATTGAATAATAGTGGTGAGAGTGGGCTCTCCTGTCTTGTTCCTGATTTGAGAGGAAATGCTTTCAGTTTTTCATCATTGAGAATATTGTTTGCTGTGGGTTTGTTATATATGGCCTTTATTATGCTGAGGTACGTTCCTTCTATGCCCATTTTTCTATAGAGCTTTTATGGTTCTTTCTATGCCCATCTTCTGGAGAATTTTTATCATAAATGGATATTGAATTTTGTCAAAAATTTTTTCTGTATCTGTTGAGTTTCTCGTCTTTCAATGTGTTTATATGGTATATCACATTGATTTGTATATATTGAAGAATCCTTGCATACCTAGGAAAAACCCTCTTAATCATGGTGTATGATCCTTTTAATGTGTTGTTGGATTCTGTTCACTAATATTTCGTCCAGGATTTCTGCATCTATGTTCATCATTGATATTGGCCTGTATATATGTGTGTGTGTGTGTGTGTGTGTGTGTGTGTGAGAGAGAGATCTTTCTGGTTTTGGTTTCAGGATGATGGTGGCCCCATAGAATGAGTTTGGGAGTGTTCCTCTCACTGTAATTTTTTGGTATAGTTTGAGAATTATGTGTTTTAGTTCTTTTCTAAATATTTGATAGAATTGATCTATCCTGGAAAATGTTCCTGTGCATTTGACAAAAAAGGTGTATTTTGCTGTTTTGGAGTGAATGTTTTAAAGATATCAATTAGGTCCATCTGGTATAGTGTGATTTAAGCCTGTGTTTCTTTATTAATTTTCCTGTGTGGATGATCTGTCCATTGGTGTAAGTGGAGTGTTAAAGTCCCTTACTATTACCATGTTGCTGTCAATTTCCCCTTTTATGGTTGTTTGCATTTGCTTTATGTATTGAGGTGCACCTATGTTAGGTGCATAAGTATTTATAATTATTATATCTTCTTCTTGGATTGATCCTTTGATCATTATGTAGTATCCTTCCTTATTTCTTGTACCAGTTTTTATTTTAAAGTCTATTTTATCTGATGTAAGTATTGCTATCCCTGCTTTCTTTTGACTCCTGTTTGCATGGAGTATGTTTTTCCATCCCCTGACTTTTAGTCGTATGTGCCCTTAGGTCTGAAGTGAGTCTCTTTTAGGCAGCATATGCCTAAGTCTTGTTTCTGTATCCATTCAGCCAGTCTTTGTCTTTTGGTTGGGGCATTTAATCCATTTACACTTAAAGTAGTTATAAATATGTATGTTCCTATCCATTTTCTTAATTGTTTAGGATTTATTTTTGTGAGTCTTTTTCTTCTCCTGTGTTTCTTCCTAGAGAAGTTCCTTTATCATTTGTTATAAAGCTGACTTGGTGGTGTCAGATTCTCTTAGCTTTTGTCTGTAAAGCTTTTGATTTCACCATCAAATATGAATGAAATCCTTGCTGGGTAGAGTAATCTTGGTTGTAGTTTTTTCTCTTTCACCACTTTAAATATATCCTGCCACTCCGAGCATGAGAGTTTCTGCTGAAAAATCAACTGTTAGCCTTATGGGCATTCATTTGTATGTTGTTTTATGCTTTTCCCTTGCTGCTTTTAATACTTTTTATTTGTGTTTAATTTTTGTTAACTTGATTAATATATATCTTGGTGTATGTCTCTCTGAGTTTATCCTGTAAGAGACTCTCTGGGCTTCCTGTACTTGGGTGGCTGTTTGGGTGTTCCCATGTTAGGGAAGTTTTTGACTATAATCTCAAATATTTTCTCATACCCTTTCTTTTCTTCTTCTGGGACTCCTATAATTCAAATGTTAGTGTGTTTAATATTGTCCCAGAGGTTTCTGAGACTGTCCTCAATACTTTTAATTCTTTTTTCTTTATTCTGCTCCTCAGCATTTATTTATATCATTCTATCTTCCAGCTCACTTATCTGTTCTTCTGCTTCAGTTATTCTCTTATTGATTCTTTCTACAGTATTCTTAATTTCAGTAATTGTGCTGTTCATCACTATTTGTTTATTCTTTGTTTCTTCTAGGTCTTTGTTAAATGTTTCTTGTATTTTCTCCATTCTATTTTCTATATTTTGAAACTTCTTTACTATCATTACTCTAAATTCTTTTTCAGATAGGTTGCCAGTTTCCTCTTTACTTATTTTGGTCTTATAGCTTTTTACATTGCTCCTTCATCTGTAACATATTTTTGTGTTATTTCATTTTTTTTTTTTTTTTTAATGAGTGAGACTATGTTCCTGTCTTACTAGTTGTTTGGCCTGAGGTTTCCAGCAGTGGAGTTTACAGGCAGTTGGGTAGGACCATCTTAATGCTGAGATGTGGACCTCTGGATTATCTAACTCTGATTAATATTCCTGGGGGCTGATGGTCTCTGCTACTCCAGCAGTTCAGACTCAGCATTTCCACCATGGGCTCAGGCCTGATTTCTGGTCCCAGAGATCAGGCCAGAGGATCTGATCCTCAAGGATCCCCCAAGACATGGGGTGCAGGGGAAAAAAAAAAGAAGAAAGAAAAGGGGAAAAAACAACAACAAAAAAGCAGAACAATAACAAAGAATGAAAACTCTAATAAATATAGAATAATAGCAGATACATTAGAAAAATATAACAATATGTTTGAAATGACCCCTGGAAGATAAAATCAGACTCCCAATAGGAAAGAGAGAGAAGCGGGGGCGGGGATATATATATATATATATATATATATATATATATATATATATATATAAAAACATAAGAGGGAGCAGATTAATTTTTAATAGCTTTTTTATTTCAGTATCCAAACAAAACCCATTTCATTGGTTGATGTATCTGTAAATCCTTTTAAATCTGTGGTTCTCCCTCCCTCTTTGTCCTTGCTAATTACTTATTGATTCATTGCCAGTTTAATAGTCATAAATATCATCTTTCCAATTTTCCTTTACTAGTATACTTGAGTAATTTTTTCACCTATTTAAGGATAGGTTTTCTGTGAATGACTTAGCCATCATTTGATCAGTTATGTTTTTTTTCATAGTCTGTATAGCAAAAATTGTTACTTATTTATAAGAGCTTAAGATACAGATATTCATTCATTCAGTAATATTTATTGAACTTCTCCTGTGTTCTTATTTGATAGTAAGGATACATTAGAGTACACAGGCAGGTCATATAGAGCCTTGTAGGTCGTTTTACCGGAGAAGGCAATGGCACCCCACTCCAGTACTCTTGCCTGGAAATTACCATGGATGGAGGAGCCTGGTAGGCTGCAGTCCATGGGGTCTCTAAGAGTCAGACACGGCTGAGCGACTTCACTTTCACTTTTCACTTTCATGCATTGGAGAAGGAAATGGCAACCCACTCCAGTGTTCTTGCCTGGAGAATCCCAGGGACGGGGGATTAGACTGCAGCCTATAGGGTCGCACAGAGTCGGACACGGCTGAAGCGACTTAGCAGCAGCAGCAGCAGCAGGTCGTTTTACAGACATAGGCTTTTACTCTGAATGAAACAGGGAACCATAACATGATCTAAGCAGAAAAGTAGCATATCTTAGTCATGATTTTAAAAGATCCCTCTGGTTTCTGTGTTGAGAATAGATTGTCATATGGCAAGGGTTGAAACTCTTTAAGACACCACTGCAATAACCCACGTAAAAGAACATGGTAGCTCGACCATGTTGGTAGCAGTGGAGTTGGTCAGAAGTGGTCAGATTCTACTATATTTTGAAGGTAGAGTCAGCAGGACATTGTAACAAATTGTATTTGAGGTGTGAGAGAAAAAAAGGTCAAGGATGATTAAGATTTCTGAACTCAGCAGCTGAAAGAATTGAGTCACCTTAAAAGAGATGGTGGAGCAGGCTTACAGGGTGGAGGTGTTAGAAGATTAGGAGTTCAGTTTGCATCATTTTAAACTTGTATAAGATATATCCAAGTGGAGACATCATGTAAGTAGTTGGATCCAAGGATCTGGAGTTTATGAGAGAAGCCTAAACTCAAAGATAAATTTGAGAATTAGTAACACTTAGGTGATTTTTAAGGCTGTAGGACTAGGTGAGATCATCAAAGGTTATTAACTCTTTCCTGTAAGATACATGTTGCAAAATTCTTCAGGTTTATCATTTACTGTTAACTTTTTTTGAGGTATCCTTTTTAATACTGAAATTTTAACGTTTTATGTAATAAAATAGTTCATTTGTTTTGTTTTGTTTTTTCTCCCTGCTTTTGGAATTATTCCTCAAAAGGGCTTTTCACCCATAATCTTTTTAAATTTTCACTTCATTTATTCCAAATTTGTTTTGATGTAAGATAACCACTCGAACTTAATTATTTTCCAAGGATTTAGTCATTCTTGTTTAATATATTCACAATCTCGGAGAAGGCAATGGCACCCCACTCCAGTACTCTTGCCTGGAGAATCCTATGGGCAGAGGAGCCTGGTAGGCTGCAGTCCATGGGGTCGCTAAGAGTCGGACACAACTGAGCGGCTTCACTTTCACTTTTCACTTTCTTGCATTGGAAAAGGAAATGGCAAGCCACTCCAGTGTTCTTGCCTGGAGAATCCCAGGGACAGGGGAGCCTGGTGGGCTGCCATCTATGGGGTCACACAGAGTCAGACACGACTGAAGTGACTTAGCAGTAGCAGTATCTTTATGGCACCTTTAATTTACATACAGTAAGTAGTCATGGATAATTCTGTTTATTGGATTTCTTATTTTTTTACTTATTTGTCTATCCTAGAGCTAATAACTGTTATTTTAATAACTGATAGTTTGTAATTTTTTTTTTACATATAGCAGTGCTGCTGCTGCTGCTAAGTCGCTTCAGTCGTGTCCAACTCTGTGCGACCCCGTAGACAGGCAGCCCATCAGGCTCCCCCATCCCTGGGATTCTCCAGGCAAGAACACTGGAGTGGGTTGCCATTTCCTTCTCCAATGCATGAGAGTGAAAAGTGAAAGGGAAGCGGCTCAGTTGTGTCCGACTCTTCACGACCCCGTGGACTGCAGCCTACCAGGCTCCTCTGCCCATGGGATTTTCCAGGCAAGAGTACTGGAGTGGGGTGCCATTGCCTTCTCCAATAGCAGTGCTAATCCTCCTTTATTATTCTTTGTTTTTAAACTGTTCTTACCTGTCCCTGAGAAATAATATTTTTCTAATTCCAAGGAAGTAAAATTCTTTTAAAAATAGGTAAATCAGTTGTGTCTTCACATTTTCCTACTGTCAAACCTTCTCTGTCTAGAATAGTCTTTCCATATTCATACCGTCTTGTATGTTCCTCAGCAAAGGTTTAGAATTTTCTTCATATGTGTCTTATACATTTGCTATTAAAGACATCCATAGGTTTTATATTTTTGTTATATGGACTGTTTTTCTTATAAGCCTATATAGTACTCCTTATTCAAGAAGAAACGAACTTTTTGAATTTTGTTAATTTTAATACTTTACCAGGGTTAGTACTTAATTTTGGGATTGATGTTTATTTGACTTAAATCTTTGACTCCAAATTACATGTCTGTTGACTTGGAATGAAGCATACACCTATTTTGGGGTCTGGAAAACAGAAAATGCACTCACTGAGTGCCATGCAGTGTGGAGATGCCGGCTGCAGAGTTTATTTATGGAACTGATAAAATTTCTGACATTAAATGAAAAGTCAAGATTTCCTCATTATCCATCTGGAAACTCACATTTAGTAATATTTCTGTCTCTAACCTTTCTTTTTCTTAAATTTTGCACCCCATGTCAGTGGTTTTATCTTAGAGTACACAAAAGATACTAGTAGAACCAGTTTCTTGTACAGATATTCTGGGGTTACATAGGGTTCTTATGTAAGTTTATTTCCCCTATAATTAGTTGAATACAAAAAAAATTTTTTTTTATAAAAGATCTCTATCTATACTAATTCCTCATATAAAAATATGAAGCATCAAAACATTTATAAGCTAAATCTTTCCTATATTTTCACATTTGGCCACAGAATTTAATCAATACCAATAGACAATGGAAGTTATTTTTGAAGTCTAAATATATTTCATTTGGCCCTTAGTCTCCTTGTCCACAAAGTAGTGTTCAGTTACTCATCATAACTGCAAATACTGCTGTAAATTAAAAGATTCTCTGTATTGTCTTTTTCTTTTTCCCATCTTAAAAAAGTATGAACACTAGGAATATGAGACTGAAAGGAAAACATAGTTTCTGCTATTTCCCATGGAGACAAGTTTCAAAAGATTGTGGTTGATTTATTGCTCATAGTGCTAGATTAATTTAAAGGACTATGACAGTTCTTAAGATGTATTCTCTCTTTGTGATATTTGTAAATAACTGACATTATCTGTGTAGGCATTTATACTACAATAACCACAATAGTGTCTTATGAATTCATTATAAAATGGTTATTAGTTTGGTTAATTCATTAGTACTTTAAGGTTATAGATCTTTTAAATAGTTGTAATTCATTCACTTGTACATTTGCAACTATGAATTCCATGAGTCACAAGGCTGTTAAAAAGAATCCAGATTTATGATTAGAACAGTAATTGTATCAATCACTTGTAGCCCAGAAATGTTTATTGAAATGCATATATTAATACTTGATTTCACTTTAGAACTTTGTCAACTAATTTTAATTTAGCATCGTTTCCCAAAATACTTGCTCACATACATATTAACATGAGTGCTAGCAAAAGAAAAAATCCTTGCCATCATTTTGTACCAAACCTCAATTAGATCTAATCCCATTCATCAGTGTCTCCCTGTCATGAACCCTACTTTGCAGCCTATGACTCATGTTAGCTAAACACTGCATTCTGCTTTTTACACTAACGTACAGCTCTGTAAATCTTTTCACATTTGCAGTCTTAAGCTTTTGATAAATTAGTTCCTTTGGGTAAAATCATTCAGGACACATGATATGACACATCAAAAGATGACCCCAGAAGGTCTGCCCATTTTTTAAGAGTGGGATTTTTAACTTATTAGTGATAAATTATCTAGTCTCTTTGTTTAGAGAAACCATCTGTAGAATATTTCAAAAAGCTGAAAAATAAATATAGACCCCTCCAACCTAAGAAACCACATGAAATTGCCAGTTAGTACTTGTGTTTTAGAGATTTATTTAAACAGAGAGAGAGAATAAAATGATGTTTAATTCAATTTATTTTAAAAACATTTTGAGAAAATGTGATGTAAGAAATAATTATAGTGATATCTAGACTAGTTGCTATTTCTTATCTATCCCCCTTTACAATCTAATCTTCACACTAAAATGATCTTCTTCACAAAGTACAGACCCCTTAATTAGAAGAACCTTTAAAAGCTTACCCAGTCCCATGTCAGACTAAGGACTCACTTTCCTGTGGCACTTGGTGCCCAGCCTTCTCTTAAGCATGCTTTCATTTTCTCGCCTCTACAGTTTGCAGGCTTTTCCGTCAGTCTGGAGTCCTACTTGTCCATTCCACATCCTAGTTAATTAAAATCCTTATCCTCATTGAGAGTCTGATTCAGACACTGCCTTCTTTTTCAAAGCTTCCTATTAATGAGTCCTGTCCCCTTTGCCTACACACACTGTTACATTCCCATTATATTTTTATTACATTACTAGTATGCACCTATTATTTCTAAACAGTTTGCTTACTGCTGTTTCTTGATTCATCTACATTGAGGTATTATCACTCTAAGAGATAAAAAACCACCACTTTATTTTTAATTCCCTGATCTACGAAAGCACTAGGATATTATATAAGGTATGAAGAGATGGAGCCAAAGCAAAAACTGTGCCCAATTGTATATGTGACTGGTGATGGAAGTAAAATCCAATGCTGTAAAGAGCAATATTGCATAGGAACCTGGAATGTTAGGTCCATGAATCAAGGCAAATGGGAAGTGGTCAAACAGGATATGGCAAGAGTGAACATCGACATTTTAGAAGTTAGTGAACTAAAATGGACTGGAATGGGTGAATTTAACTCAGATTACCATTATATCTACTACTGTGGGCAAGAATCCCTTAGAAGAAATGGAGTAGCCATCATAGTCAACAAAAGAGTCCAAAATGCAGTACTTGGATGCAATCTCAAAAATGACAGTGTGATCTCTGTTCATTTCCAAGGCAAACCATTCAGTATCACAGTATTCCGAGTCTATGCCCCAACCAGTAATGCTGAAGAAGCTGAAGCTGAACGGTTCTCTGAAGATCTATAAGACCTTCTAGAACTAACACCCAAAAAAGATGTCTTTTTCATTATAGGGGAATGGAATGCAAAAGTAGCAAGTCAAGAGATACCTAGAATAACAGGCAAACTTGGCCTTGGAGTACAAACTGAAGCAGGGCAAAGGCTAATAGAGTTTTGCCAAGAGAATGCACGGGTCATAGCAAACACCCTCTTCCAACAACACAAGAGAAGACTCTATGCATGAACATCACCAGATGGTCAATACTGAAATCAGATTGATTATTTTCTTTGCAGCCAAAGATGGAGAATCTCTATACAGTCAGCAAAAATAAGACCAGGAGCTGACTGTGACTCAGATCATGAACTCCTTATTGCCAAATTCAGACTTAATTTGAAGAAAGTGGAGAAAACCACTAGACCATTCAGGTCTGACCTAAATCAAATAGATTATATAGTGGAAGTGACAAATAGATTCAAGGGATGAGATCTGATAGAGTGCCTGAAACACTATGGACAGAGGTTTGTGACATTGTACAGGAGTCAACGATCAAGAGTATCTCCAAGAAAAATAAATGCAAAAAGGCAAAATGGTTGTCTGAGGAGCCCTTACAAATAGCTGTGAAAAGAAGAGAAGTGAAAAGGAAAGGAGAAAACGAAAGATATACCCATTTGAATGCAGAGTTCCAAAGAATAGCAAGGAGAGATTAAAAAAAAAAAAAGCCTTCCTCAGTGATCAATGTAAAGAAATAGAGGAAAACAACAGAATGGGAAAGACTAGAGATCTCTTCAAGAATATTAGAGACACCAAGGGAACATTTCATGCAAAGATGAGCACAGTAAAAGACAGAATGGTATGGACCTAACAGAAGTAGAAGATACTAAGAAGAGGTGCCAAGAATACACAGAAGAACTATATAAAAAAGATCTTCATGACCCATATAACCACAATGGTGTGATCACTCACCTAGAGCCAAACATCCTGGAATGCAAACTCAAGTGGGCCTTAGGAAACACCACTACAAACAAAGCTAGTGGAGGTGATGCAATTCCAGTTGAACTAATTCAAATCCTGAAAGATGATGCTGTGAAAGTACTGCACTCAAAATGAATCCGCCACAGGTATACATGTGTTCCCCATCCTGAACCCTCCTCCCTCCTCCCTCCCCATACCATCCCTCTGGGTCGTCCCAGTGCACTAGCCCCAAGCATCCAGTATCGTGCATCGAACCTGGACTGGCAACTCGTTTCATACATGATATTTTACAGGTTTCAATGCCATTCTCCCAAATCTTCCCACCCTCTCCCTCTCCCACAGAGTCCATAAGACTGTTCTATACATCATTGTCTCTTTTGCTGTCTCGTACACAGGGTTATTGTTACCATCTTTCTAAATTCCATATATATGCGTTAGTATACTGTATTGATGTTTTTCTTTCTGGCTTACTTCACTCTGTATAATAGGCTCCAGTTTCATCCACCTCATTAGAACTGATTCAAATGTATTCTTTTTAATGGCTGAGTAATACTCCATTGTGTATATGTACCATAGCTTTCTTATCCATTCATCTGCTGATGGACATCTAGGTTGCTTCCATGTCCTGGCTATTATAAACAGTGCTGCGATGAACATTGGGGTACACGTGTCTCTTTCCCTTCTGGTTTCCTCAGTGTGTATGCCCAGCAGTGGGATTGCTGGATCATAAGGCAGTTCTATTTCCAGTTTTTTAAGGAATCTCCACACTGTTCTCCATAGTGGCTGTACTAGTTTGCATTCCCACAATTACGTAAAGTTTAAAAATAAAATAAAATTAAAAAATAAATAAATAACTAAATAAACCTGGAAACATTCCCACTTTTTGTAAAAAAAAAAAAAAGAGACTAACTGTATTTATGATTGCATTACAGTTTGAGGACGTGGCTTTTTTTTCTTTTCAAGAGAGTAAAGCAAATTCAATGTAGATTTCAGGTAAGATTGTTTGAATAAAAGGATAATTTGTTTCCCAAAAAAATAAATAAATAAATAAGAAAGTACTGCACTCAGTATGCCAGCAAATTTGGAAAACTCAGCAGTGGCCACAGGACCAGAAAAGGTCAGTTTTCTTTCCAATCCCAAAGAAAGGCAATGCCAAAGAATATTCAAACTACCACACAGTTGCATTCATCTCACACACTAGCAAAGTACTGCTCAAAATTCTCCAAGCCAGGCTTCAACGGAACGTGAACCATGAACTCTCAGATGTTCAAGCTAATTTAGAAAAGGCAGCGGAACCAGAGATCAAATTGCCAACATCCATCGTATCATCAAAAAAGCAAGAGAGTTCCAGAAAAATGTCTACTTCTGCTTTATTGACTATGCCAAAGCCTTTGACTGTGTGGATCACAACAAACTGTGGAAAATTCTTAAAGAAATGGGAATACCAGACCACCTTACCTGTCTGTGTGTGTGTGTGTGTGTGTGTGTTAGTTGCTCAGTCGTGTCTGACTCTTTGCAGCCCCATAGACCATAACTCACCAGGCTCCTCCATGCATGGAATTTTCCAGGCAAGAACACCGGAGTGGGTTGCCATCTCCTCCAAAGGAACTATAGAAAGAAAGTGAAGTCGCTCAGTCATGTCTGACTCTTTGCGACCCCATGGACTGTAGCCTACCAGGCTCCTCCATCCATGGAATTTTACAGGCAAGAATACCGGAGTAGATTGCCATTTCCTTCTCCAGACCACCTTACCTGCCTCCTGAGAAATCTGTAAGCAGGTCAAGAAGCAACAGGTAGAACTGGACATGGAACAAGAGACTGGTTCCAAATTGGGAAAGGAGTATGTCAAGGCTATATATTGTCACTCTGCTTATTTAACTTATATTCAGAGTACATCTTGTGAAATGCCAGGCTGGATGAAGCTCAAGCTGGAATCAAGACTCCCGGGAGAAATATCAGTAATCTCCGATACGCAGATTACACCACCCTTATAGCAGAAAGCGAAGAAGAACTAAAGAGCCTCTTGATGAAAGTGAAAGAAGAGAGTGAAAAAGTTGGCTTAAAACTCAACATTCAGAAAACTAAGATCATGACATCTGGTCCCATCACTTCATGCAAATAGATGGGGAAACAATGCAAACAGTGACAGACGTTATTTTTTGAGGCTCCAAAATCACTGCAGATGGTGACTGCAGCCATGAAATTAAAAGATGCTTGCTCCTTGGAAGAAAAATTATGACCGACCTAGACAGCATATTAAAAAGCAGAGACATTACTTTGCCAACAAAGGTCTGGCTAGTCAAAACTATGGTTTTTCCAGTAGTCATGTATGGATGTGAGAGTTGGACTATAAAGAAAGCTGAGTGCCGAAGAATTAATGTTTATGAACTGTGGTGTTGGAGAAGACTCTTGAGAGTCCCTTGAACTGCAAGGTGATCAAACCAGTCAATCCTAAAGGAAATCAGTCCTGAATATTCATTTGAAGGACTGATGCTGAAACTGAAGCTCCAATTTTTTGGCCACATAATGCAAAGAACTAACTCGTTGGAAAAGACCCTGATCCTGGGAAAGATTGAAGGCTGTAGAATAAGGGACAGCAGAGCATGAGATGGTTGGATGGTATCACCGACTCGATGGACATGTGTTTGAGCAAGCTCCTTTGCCTGGTGATGGACAGGGAAGCCTGGCATGCTGCAGTCCATGGGTTCACAAAGAACCAGACACGACTGAGTGAACTGAACTGAAATGAACTGGCTTGTCAGTTAGTGGGAGCATATAAGAAGTGGCATATACTAATAAATGTAGTATTTAATCCTAAGGCCTAATTAAGGAAATTTGTTTAAAATAATAAGTAAAAAATATACTAAAAATTCTTTTAAAAATAAAAATGTACTGATATTTCTTAAAACTGTTTTTAGAAAGACGACATGAAACAACTCTGTTTTCTCTTGCTTTCTACTGGAAACATTTTAGAGCCCTAAGCCAAATCTGTGGGATAGCCTTCTTGGAGAAATGAAATATTTGAAAGATTGAAGTAATGAAGCAAACTAGATTGTGCTCACAGGTAGACTTAAATAGCTTAAAGAACAATACAGCCAATTAATGCATTTTTAGATGTTTCTCTTGTGCATGTGTGCTGAGTTGCTTCAGTCATGTCCAACTCTTTGTGACTGCTTGGACTGTAGCCTGCCAGGCTCTGCTGTCCATGGGATTCTCCAGGCAAGAACACTGGATTAGGTTGCCATTTCCTTCTCCAGGGGATTTTCCTGACCTAGGGATCAAACCCAAGTTCTTATGTCTCCTGCATTGGCAGGTCGGTTCTTTACCACTAGCACCACCTGGGAAGCTATGTTTCTCTTAAAGTATAAGCAGTTTCTCAAATGTCTTTTTGTTATACTTCTTTCTGAAACTCAGTTGTATTTCACTGACAAAGTCGAAATATCTAAATTTACTGCTTTGATTGCACTGTCATCAGTTCGTCATATTCCTTAAAATTTCAAAAGTTTGGGGGAATGATAGCAAAGGACAGATTAATATCTAAATTGTTTTTAGTTCTTCATTAACCACTTAACCAGTTATCAAGTATTTAGTCATAATTTCTTCTAACCACTTGGCAAATATAGTGGGAAGGCAGATTCATTCTAACTTCATAACTGTTTTCATGGTTTTTGTTTTGATAGTAAGCTGTAGATTATATTAATAGCATATTTTATTCTATAAAATGCTATACAAACAACACAAATGTTAATTTACTTGTGTTGTAGTCTAGGTAATATTGTGTTAGAATTCAGACTATTATTGATGAAAATTAGTTTTTTTCACCATCTCATCCACAACTTTTGCACTTGCAGTTAATTTTAAAAGTCATTTTAATACTTAAAAGATTTTTGAAAGGCTTCTAAAACTTGGCAATCTCAACAAAATGTTTTTGACTGACTTCCTTTTTAAGTCTCTTTATAGACTTACAGTAAACAAACTTTTTGAAGCGGGAATCTCTAGCCATAATGTAGGAACAGATAAATAGAACACTAAACCACTTTATCCTGAAATGCACATTTTCAGTTGTATATAAGATGCCTTAAAGCATTATATAAATATTTTAAGATGTTTCCTAAACTATTAATGGATAAGTATTACAAAGACTAGGATTGGATTCATTAAGCAAAACTTACCCTAGGGTTTAGAAGAAAGGCTCTTCTATATCTTTCATTAGCTCTGATCTATCTCTGGTCACTTATAAAAGCCTGGTTAAATTGTATTACATAATCATTTTGAAAGTTATATTATTTAATCATGTAACTTTCATCACCTACCCTTTCCCCTAAATTAGGAGCTGTTGAATAAATCCCTAGCATTGTTTCTGTACTTTTGCTAAATTATCATTTTTAAGAAAAGCGTCATAACTATAAAAACAAAAATCAGGTGCATTATCTTGTTACTTTATTAATATGTGCCTTCAACTATGTTAGGTGTAATAAACCTTAAAAGACCATTTGAATTTCATGAAAACTATGTTAGACCTTTATAAGTAAAGCAATACCAAAGTTATTTTTCAATGAACAGTTTCTCTCCAGGACATTCCCAAATTGTTATTAGACCTAGATGTATTCTAGTTAATCTGAAAACAGTAATAGAAAAATTTTTTGATTCTTAAAGTGCTGTCCTCTCTGTTTAATCACCTGAATATTTCTCAACAAACCTGTAAAGAAATTAAGTACATCTTACCTTTGTATGGAATCTAAATGTAAAGATAAAGAAAAGGTATAAGAAACATAACTATAACTAGAGATCTTTTGGAGTAGGATATGACAACCCACTCCAGTACTCTTACCTGGAGAATCCCGTGGACAGAGGAGCCTGGCAGGCTACAGTCCATGGGGTGACAAAGAGACACGACTGAACCAACTTAGCACACATGCAGAGATCTTTAGGATACTTAAAATATATGAAAGCAAAATGATTAAATCCATGTCCTTGTACAAAATATGTCTTTTATTTCTCTAAGAAATAAAACTTTATTTTCATTTCTACTATTTATATTTCGCTATAAACTTTAAAGTATATTAGAATTACTCATGCAAACATTCAGACTTCATGAATGGATTACCTGTTCCCCGAATAAAAGGAATTTTCCTTCATCATGGGACTCATGACTTTAAATGTGTTTTACTCATTCTCATCATATTGAATGATTTATTTTTGCTGATTGAGTCACATTTTTATTGGCCTCTTTTACTTTTTTTCCTGACATTATTTTATTGAATTATAGTTGATTTACAGAAGGCAATGGCACCCCATTCTAGTACTCTTGCCTGGAAAATCCCATGGATGGAGGAGCCTGGTAGGCTGCAGTCCGTGGGGTCGCTAAGAGTCTGACTCGACTGAGAGTCTTCCCTTTCACTTTTCACTTTCATGCATTGGAGAAGGAAATGGCAACCCACTCCAGTGTTCTTGCCTGGAGAATCCCAGGGACGGGGGAGCCTGGTGGGCTGCCGTCTATGGGGTCGCAGAGTTGGACACGACTGAAGCGACTTAGCAGCAGCAGCAGCAGCAGTTGATTTACAATGCTGTGTTAATTTCTTTTTGTTGTTGTTTTCTACTGTACAGCAGAATGATTCAGTTATATATTATACATTCTTTTTCATATTCTTTATATATTGGCCCTCTTTAAATTCTCCTAGGAAGTTAACTGTCCTTTCTTTTTGTTAAATGCTGGGGAAAACATGAATGGGAGAGTGAGATAGTCAGCCAGGGGAGAATGGGGCTAAATAAAGAAAAATCTTCCCCACCTAAGAATTTTTATCTTGCCCTTCTATTTGATTGCCAATTCATTTCATGTTATTTCCTTGCATGTTTCAGTTAATTAGACTTTTGAATGTAAAGTTTCATAGCTTTGTCTAGTTTGACCCGACTCTGTCCATAGATTTTGAGTAAAGCTATCCCAGAATAAGCAAGAAACAATTTTGGTCTGTTCTTTCCTTTTACAGCCCCAAAGTCTGACTTTTTCTTTTCATTAAAAGCCTCTGCATGAAGTAATAACCTGTTTATAGTAATACCTATGTAAGTCAACAAGTACTGTAATATTTGTGGAAGTATTGCTGCTCACTCCCAATTCTTATTCATTTGGTTTTTCATCCTGATTTTTAAATTTCAAATTTATGCTGCTAATTCTTGTTTGTAATTTCCAATTTTAAATATTTCTCTTTTTATTTTAGAAGATAAGGATTTAACTCCTTTACAGTATGTATACATTTCCTCCTCCTTTTTGCCAGAACAGTTTTTCACCTTTTTAAAAATAAATTTCGAGTGTTATCAAGTAAATATCATTCCTTGTTGAGTTAAGAACTGCATACACTCTTTTCTTGTACTGCTTTGCTGTTTCTGTATGTAGTATTTGTTTTTCCCATTCGCTTTCTTGTTGTTCTCCTTTATTCTACAGAAGCACATCCTCCAGTAGATTTGGAGAATGGGTGTATAGGAAGTAAAATTTTTTTAGATCATGGATGTATAGCAGTATTTTTATTTTCTGATTGTTTGACTCAGTGTAGAATTCTAGGTTGGAAATAATTTTTCCAAGAACTGTGAACATGTTTCTCCATTGATTTCTAGATTCCAATGTTGCTGTTAATTGTCACGCCATTTTTATTTGTCATACTTTGTGTGAGACTTTCTCCCAGGAAAACGTTGGGTTCCTGGGTGTTCTGCAATGTCACAGTGCTATACCTTGGTGGTATCTAAGTCATTACACTAAACAGTTTGTGGGCCTTTTTCTCTGGAAACCTTTATCTTTTCACTCTGGGAAATTTTCACAGATTTTAATGTACATACACATGCTTACATAGATAAACCTCTGTAATTTTTTTTTCCCTTCTTTCTTTTCTGTCTTTGGAACATTATTATTAATCCGATTTTGGATCTCCTGGATTAATCTTCTAATTCTGTTATCAGTTATCTAGTATTTACCTCTTTTTGTTTGTTTGCTAGTCTTTCTAGGAGATGTCTTCAGCGTTATCTTATAACCTTTATTTTTAGTTTTTTCCTCTCGTTTTAAATTTCTAAGAACTCTGTCTTATAATTCAGTGTTTCTTTCCATAGCACTTTGATTTTGTTTCATGATTGTAATAATTTCTTATTTCTCTGAAGACATTAATTATGGTTTCCTAAAATACTTGTCTGTTTCCTTTATTATCTATTCTCAAATATCTGGTGACTTTTGATGTATTCTGTGTACATAGGTCTTTCAGCTAATTAGCCTTGATTTATGGCAATGTCTAAAAAATTAGTTAAAAAGTTAGTTGAGGGGAACCTGAAAATGTCAATACTTAGGTCTTCTTTTATTGCTATAGTTTATTATCTAAAAAGAACTGTTTGATTTCCCATTTAGAGGCTGTATAAGCCCAGCTACCAGTATTTTAGACACATAGGAGAAAAATCTGAGTACATTTCTTGTTCCATAGCTGACTACAACTTTTTTTTCTTTCATTAATCAAACAAACATTGAAACTGTACTGAAAATAATAGTAGTAACTTCTTTTAACAGTCTCAACATTATGGTTATTGTTGTTATTTGGACATGAAGTCATATTCACATAACCATGGATCCATAACCATTTCAGGACAATAGAAATGCAGTATACCTACACTTTTTGTTGGAGAATTAAGTTCCAAGACATGGTCTACAAGTAACAAATTTTTTCAGACTGTGGGGTACCTGCTATCTTCTGTACTTAGTATATGATATAGTAGGCTGGTTCCTTAGATGAAGAGACCCTAGAGAGAAGACTTGCTATCTTCCCAAGCAACTGCCAGTCTTTTCCATCCCAGTTTTATGAGCCTACCTTATAAAAATGCATTTTTAATGTCCCATCAACTCCTGTGTGGCTCCTCCATTGCTGAGGTATTTCATTACCTAACATTGCCTGTTAGAACCTCTTGTTCTGAAAATCCATAACTACACGATTTCTTTTCTTGTTTTAGGGACCCTTTTTAAAAGAATTATAATTTTCCTCCAGGTTTTTTCTTTGTCATTTCCACTATAAGCCCAAGAATTACAGAATCTTCTTAGATAGTATTTTCCCAGGCTGAATCTGCGGTAGCTACAGATGCCTAAGCCTGCTTTTCTGGAAAGTTACTGCACATCTTGTAATGGAAAAGTACAGCAGATCTCTCTTACACACCTAGCATATCCAGTAGTTGTTACAGCCCCTTGCCCAGCACTCTCCAGTTTGCTATACCCACTTCAAGTATTCCTTTACCTGACTAAAGGGGAATGACTATTTATTATATATGTGTAATATATATATTTATATATAGTATATATAACTTATTATATAATATATAAATTGTATTTATATATTCTGGATATCATATTAAAAGTGAAATTTCACTTGTTTATTGTGTCCTTTAGTCTTCATGAGTAAATGGAGTCATTATATGCTTATAGTTTCAGTGAATTGACTGCTGAATTTTTATTTAAGTCTTTAAATCTTACTTTGATCTGATTAACTTCTGAACATTTCTAGTAACTCGTCAGTCTAAGTAGTCAATTCAGGACTACTTATCTATTAGATTTCTGCTCTCTTATTATTTTATCTGTACTTAATAATTGAGAGGATAAAAGAAAAGAATCTCCTGGACTTGTATTTTGCACATGCTGTGTGTCTGTAGCATCTCTTCTTTCAGGTTCAATAAAACAGTGGTATGTGAATCCATTATCAGCCACATCTTCATGTTTCTCCTTCAGGTTATTAATATATCCTATCAAGAGAGTAGAATTATGGCTAAAGATAATGTCTGATCGTATCAACATTTGATACTGGATATATGTTTAGATTATCCCAAAGAACAGGTCAATATTTCTTTGGTGTATTACGATAGTACCCACTTCTCATAGTGTTTATAAGCAATAGAGCAAATGTGGCCCACTATCATGGGAATTTGCCCACTGCCGCTCCAGCAGTTATCTCTCCGTAGATCTGGGCAATAACAATAGTTACTCTAGATAATCCTTATCCCTTGAGATTTCATGGTCCAATGTGTTCTGAATTTTACAATGTTGTTATGAAGCCTGCATGTTCAAATAATACTTAGATGTTCTGCTTTCATAATACCTTTGGTTTCTCTTACAGTTTATCATCAGCCTTGATAAATTGGGTATTCGATAAACTGAAAGCAAGACATTGTTTGAAATATATTCTTTTGGTGATAATTGTGCATTGGGTATTAATGGAATGTGCTCAGTTATGTCCAGCTCTTTGCAACCCCATGTACTGTAGCACGCCAGGCTCCTTAATCCATGCGATTTTCCTTACAAGAATACTGGAGTGGGTTGCCATTTCCTTCTCCAGGGGATCTTCTCAACCCAGGAATTGAACCTGCATTGCCAAGCAGATTCTTTACCACTGAACCACCTGATGGAATACTGAAAAGCAAATTAGAGCTTAGTCTGTGACTATCATAATGCTAACAGTTGAAGCCTATAATTCTAGGGCCTTTCCTTGAATCTTAAGTATTTTATAGATGTTATCTAATCCTAGAAAATCCTTGTACATAGAAAGGTAGTATCCCTGTTTTTCTAGGGGGCATTAATACCCATACTGCTCAAGTGAATTGCCCAAGGTCACTCAGTGAGTTGTTAGTAAAACCAGAAATAGAATCCAAGTCTCCTGACTTCCAATTCAGTTCTCCATCCTCGATATAGTTTTCTATCCTCTATATACCCATACGGCCTCTCATGGGAAAAGAAGTTAATCTTCCAGCTATTAATAGCCACCAAATTGGTGGTAGCAGCACAGTGGAGAAAAGTAACTGTCTTTACACTGCAGCATTAGTATAAAAATATCTGGTAATGGAAAATTTGACAAATGTCATGTTAAAGGGAGTGGAAAATTATTTTAAGATCTGGATCTCATTTATCTAGTTCTCAGAAAAGTAAAATTCCTTAGTAGAATAGGGATCATATTTTTCTTCCTGTTTTTAAATTGTTTTTCCTAGAGGGTAATTGTCAACCTAGCCACAGCAGTCTATTGTCAACTAATGTAATAAGAATAACGCATGTACTCTTGCTGATTGTTATAACTGTATTTTTTAACTTGGTTGAAAGTTTGAACTGTTCTGTTGAAATATTTACACAGCACTTATTTTATTCAACTTTCAGTGTAATTTAAGTTATTGTTATATTGTAAAACATACATGACATCAATTGGAAATTTTACTGCCTGATTTGAAAACATGGTGAGAAATACAGATTATAGTTTCTTCCCTTAACAGCACACTCCATGCAGAATTACTTTGTGTCAGGCACCATGAAGTTTACCAGAATGAAATAGGCAAAGGAGAAAAAAAAAATTAAGAAATGCAGCATAAGTTCACTGAAGCTCATCAAGTTTATCATTATTTATGTAATCATTATTTTGTACACTAAAAAAAAGTGAGAAATCTCTATGTGCTTAAATATTTAATTATGTCTAGTATTGTGGGAGTTCACACTTAAGTTCAAACAAAACCATTTGTCTCTAAGTATTAGAGCAAAGGACAAGAATTACCCTACTAAAAATCTTTGTATAGTATGTTTCTGTTTAAAAATTACTAAACATTTTTAATCAGGAAAATGGCATGATCAGAATTATGTTTTAACTAAGGCAAGATTGGTGAAGGTTGGGAAATGCAAGGAAAAGGTAAAAATCTAGTTATTTGGGACTCAGGTGATTGAGAAAGTAGTGGCAAGAGGTTGGTTACTCAGAATAAGAGTGTATAGCCATAAAAAAAAGAATGAAGTAATGCCATTTGCAGCAACATGGATGGACCTTGCAATTATATACTAAGTGGAGTAAGTCAGAGGAAGACAAATAATATATGCTATCACTTGAATGTTGAATATAAAAAACAGTACATATTTATAATCGTTATATCTTCTTGGATTGAGGCCTTGATCATTACGTAGTGTTCTTCTTTGTCTCTTGTAATGATTGTTTATTTTAAAGTCTATTTTATCTGATACAAGTATTGCTACTCCTGCTTTCTTTTGATTTCTATTTGCACGGAATATCTTGTTCCAGCCTTTCACTTTCAGTTTGTATGTGTCCCTAGTTCTGAAGTGAGTCTCTTGTAGACAGCATATTTAAGGGTATTTTTTTTTCCCTTGCTGATGTTTATTTTTTTTATTTTATTTTTTTTAACTTTACAATATTGTATTGGTTTTGCCGTGTATCAACATGAATCCACCACAGGTATACACATGTTCCCCATCCTGAACCCTCCTCCCTCCTCCCTCCCCGTACCATCCCTCTGGGTCATCCCAGTGCTTATTTTTGTATACAATCAGCCAGTCTGTGTCTTTTGGTTGGAGCATTTAACCCATTTACACTTAAGGTAACTGTTGTTAAGGATGGCTCAGTGGGTAAAGAATCAGCCTGCAGTGCAGGAAATTCAGGAGACGCAGGCTCAGTCCCTGGGTTGGGAAGAGCCCCTGGAGGAGGGCATGGCAGCTTATTCCAGTATTCTTGCCTCGAGAATCCCATGGACAGAGGAGCTGGATGACCTACAGTTCATTAAGCTGCAGAGAGTCTGACACAGCTGAAGCAACTGAGTGCACACACGTGATCCTGTTACCAAAACCTTTATTGTTTTGGGTTTGTTTTTATAAGACTTTCCTTTCTCTTGTGTTTCCTATCTAGAGAAGTTCCTTTTGCATTTGTTGTAACGCTGGATTGGTGATGCTGAATTCTCTTACTTTTTGCTTTATCTATAAAGCTTTTGATTTCTCCATCAAACCTGAATGAGATCCTTGCTGGGTAGAGTAATCTTAGTTATAAGTTTATAGTATATCCTGCCATTCATTCCCTTCTGGCCTGCACTTTCTGCTGAAAGATCAGCTGTTAGCCTTATGGGGGTTCCCTTGTATGTTATTTTTTGCTTTGCCCTTGCTGCCTTTAATCTTTGTGTTTAGTTTTTGTTAGTTTGATTATTATATGTCTTGGCATATTTTTTTATGGGTATATCCTGCTTGGGACTCTCTGGGCTTCCTAGACTTGGATGGCTATTTCCTTTCCCATGTTAGGGAATTTTTCTACTATAATCTCTTCAGGTATGTTCTCATACCCTTTCTTGTTCTTTTCTTCTCTGGGACCGCTGTATTTCGAATGTTGGTCCACTTAATTTTGTCCTAGAGGTCTATAAGACTGTCTTCAATTCTTTTTTCTTTATTCTATTCTGCTTTAGTTATTTCCACCATTCTGTCTTCCAGTTCACTTATCTGTTCTTCACCCTCAGTTATTCTGCTATTGGTTCCCTCTAATATATTTTTTATTTCCCTTATTGTGTTGTTCATTGCTGATTGTCCAGAACAGAAACAGGTTCACAGACATAGAAAAAAAACCTTATGGAATTAGAAGGTCAAGTACTGATCCTCAGAGAAATGTATATATTTACTGGAGTTTGTTGTCATAATTGCCCAGTATCTCAAGATAGCTGTATTTATAAATTCATATTGATATTGCTATTTAGTATTTATTTTCTGTTTTAGAATTGCTTTATAATGAGTTTATTGACATTATTAGCAATAGCTTTTTTCTTTCCAACTTATTTTCTTTTAAATTTTTATTAATTTAACATGAAATATGCTTATTAGTAGGGTTTATTTCTTCTTTTAACTGATAAGGTTATTAGAAAACTATTTAGGCAACATTATTGAGCTTCTTTTTAATTTTGTTGAACAGGCACATCTACAGGTGAATCTAATCTGCTTAAAATTCCTTCACAAAAAAGAACCCGAAGAAAATTAATGCCTTCTCCCTTGAACATAAAACATACCCAAACGTCTGTAGAGTCTGAAAATACGCAGCTTAATGATTCCCTCAGCAAAGAGCTTCAGCCCATTGTGTATACTCCAGAAAATTGTAGAAAAACTTATCAAAATCCATCTACAGGGACCTCATTAAAACCATCACATACTACCAGTTTTCAGACCATCAGCTCAAATATAAACAGTGATAATTCTTTGAAAATGTTGTGTGAAGTAGATATCCCTCTCAGCATGAGAAAAGAACATGGACAGGAGGATTTAAAGTCTACATTTCTTATATGTGAAGATACCAGGAGCTTGGAAAGTGAACTACCTGAACAAGAATCCCTCCCAAACAATAACATTTTGCAAAGGTACAAAGGAGTATTTGCCAATTCTTCTTTATTTGTATAGCCTTTAAACTGTTGGCTCTCTTTTTGCTCTGTAGCTATATTTAAGATCTATTTCATAGATGAAGTATGCTATCTTGATTACAAAAGTCAGTGTTTTACCTTCATTAAATCTCATTTGTCTTTCTAAATATTAATCCACGAACAATACTGTGAAGTCTTTAATTTTGAAGCTTAAGTTGATTGGCCCTCATTAGGCTAGAGGAAACCTTAAGATATATTTATTTTGTTCTTCATACTTCAGCATTAGATGTTATAGCCTATCAATGGTGGATTATCAAGTGTTTATTATTATTCATTAATATCTTCACTAAAAGAAATACCACAGTTTCTATTGATATTAACAAGCCTCTCAGCTTGCTCTGAAATAGTCATAAATATAAGGTATGGTTGACTACATGTCATCCAAGCAAAAACATATCCTTCTCACTTAATCTGTATATTCACAGTTAATCTAACTATGGGAAGAATGATACCTTCGCTTTTCTATGCTGTGGGGGTACAGAAATCTCTTGATGTCCATCTGTGGTATAAAAAAAGAGAAAAGAAAACCTCAGACAATCAAGGAAAGGTTATAGTATTGCACAGTGTTTTCCTTTATCAATTAATGCAAGGTGCTGTTCAAATTATGGGAGTATATGCCCCATTTTTTCTCCGTAGTACAAATGAAAATTACTCTGTTTTTCATTATTTAATATACAGGCTTGCCCCTTCTTCAGTCTCAACCAAACAGCCTCTGCCTATACCAAGCACAGTACCATCCTACATGGCAATGACTGCTGCCGCCAAAAGGAAACGGAAACTAATAAGGTACATTTAAATATAAACTGTTTTGATCTTTGTGTGTAAGTAAGATCACCTTTACACATTGTTTCCTACAGCTCTTTTTATTAAAATTAGACTGTCAGTTCACATATGTGCACCCATATAATAAGTTGCTCTAATGTGGCACTGCTTATATTATCAAAGATCTTGATAAAGCCCAAATATTTCACTTGGTATTTGCTTAAGATATTCCATATTTCAGGTTATTTAAAATAAATTTAAACGTCTCTGGCCTTCAAAAAAGTTATTTAATTTTAAGTTTTTTCTGTTGACAACTTTTACTCATTTGGTATTTTTCCCTTTAAACATTACTGAATTTCTTCAGTCCTAAAATTATACTGTTTTAATGGATTTTGATATCTGGTTAAAATGTGATAAGTGAATAAACTTTTGTTTCTGGCTATGACATTGTAGCTTATATCAGACCAGGCTTTCCATCAGGAGCAATTATAAAAGCTAATGAAATTCAACCAGTAGCTGCTTGAAAGGCCTGGGGAACAACCAACACAGCCAGGACTTGAGAGTCTAAGATCCCAGAAAAATGGAAAACAACTTGTGGAGAACTAGACTTTCTCTGCCTCTTTTTTCCATTTAGCATTTGCATCAGACTCCTCAATTCATGGCATCAAATATAGAGGTCAAGCAGAAAATGGAAGCCTAGTGCTGTCAGCACCTCACTGAGCTAGGGAAGCAAAATCCTCCTGTGTAGCTTTTGCCTACAGCATATTCGCCAGTTTCTAAACTCCATGGAATAAAAGACCAAGAAACCAAGCTAAAAGTGGCTACCAAGAGGCTAAAGTAATAAGCAAGGTTTTGATCTTCTCATGGGGCCAGGATACAAAAATTACTGTTTAGGGATCATCATGAGAAGAAGCCCCATTAAACACCCAGGGTGTTACTTGAAATCTTTGAAGGCCTATGCTCTAGGTAGGGGTAGGGGAAACTGGAAATAGACTGGTTCTTGAAAACCTGAAACAGATCTAGACCAGTTGAATTCCTTCTCTGCCCACTTGCCAGAAGAAAATTAAATCATCTCTGAAGAATATATGATCTCCAGCCTCTCCAGTTTTTCATATGCAGTGTTTACCACTTAAGCAAAAGTTACCAAATATGCCAGGAGACAGGACAAAATGACTGAAAATCAAGAGAAAAACAGAGAAGCAGTAATGAAGATACTGGAATTATCAGATAGGGACTTAAATTTAGTTGTGATTAAGTTCAATAAAATAGATGATAATTTCCCAGAGAACTGGATTCTATTAAAATGAATCAAATGGATATTCTAGAGCTGAAAAATAGAATTTACTGAAATTGCAACTCAATCAATTTAACAAATTAGGTATGGCAGAAGAAAGTTTAGTGAACTTTCATTAAAGAAAGATAGGTTTCATTAAAGAAGATAGGTTAATAAAAAAAAATCCAAACTAATATACAAAAGGATAAAAAGATTAAAATACAGAGAAGAGCAAAAAAGAGGTCTGTGGTACACAGATCTAGCATGTATGCATTTTGAGTCCCAGAAAGAAATGAGAAAAAAAAAAAAATGTAAAAACAAAGAAACAAAAAAAAAACAGTATTTGAGATGATGCTGGCTAATAATTTTCCAAAACTGACCAAAGATAACACAGGCTCAAGAACCACTGCACACTGCAAGCAGCATTAAGACAAAGCAACATACGCAGGTAAACAGCAGTAAAATGGCTAAAAATTAAAGACGGGAAAATATCTTAAATATATTGTTATATGACATGAAGTTCATTATATATTCTTTATATCCTATAACACTGAATTCAGTGAAAAGATATAGTGAACGGTTAAACTGTAAAATGGATCTGATTTGCTTTAACTCTTTTTCTTTAGTATGTGATTATGGAGAGAAGAGTATACGATCTTAGGATAACTCTTTTTTTTAAGTTTCCTGTTTTCTACTGTGGACCTGTTATCATCTGGGCTAATGTTAACAAATTTACAAATAGCCTATTTATTTGTGCCACATAGAGTGTGATCTCATAGTTGCATCCAACATCTGTTCTTTCTTCTCCAGAGTACAGTAGAGTCTTGGAATGTTTATGTTTAAATTTCATGGATTGATTTTTCCTGAGTGTCCCTGATTATCCATGACAGTTACAATCTTGTATTTTGCTATGTCACTAATTTGAATTGTGCAATTTGTTATATATAGGAATCAATCATTTACTGAGCCTAGCTAACCACCATCATCTGTTTTATCCATCTTCACACTAATTTTTATTATGTCAGTCATGTTATTCTTTTCATTAATTAGTGCTGGAGACTTTTCTTGTTCTTCACTGGTAACATGCCCTGCTGTTTTAACTCAAATCTAACAAAAGTTTATAGCTAAGAATAACTTAAATGCAAACATAGACATTATCAAAATGAAATGAATTTTCAAGAAATATCCAGGTATATAAATTGTGTATTTGGAGTGGGTTTAGATAAATTAAAGGGCTTCCACAAAAATGTCTACTATTGTGAAATAATATTAAAGGACAAATAAAGTAAGATTTCTCATAGCCTATTAATTGCTCTGTTACATTCCCTCTGGTACCAATAATTAGATCCTGCCATTAACTAAGGTTAAAAGAGATTAATGCTAGAAATGTACATAATTACTTTTTAAAAAAATCTTCCTTTCCCCCTATTAAACCTACATGAGCTTGAGAGTAATAAACTCTGGTATTTTCCACTTAGCAATTTTATGTACATATTTAGATATGTGTATATATCATTATGGTTTTTAAAAATAAAGAATGGCTCCATGTATATAGTTATTTATTTATCTATTTTGTCAGTTTTTCTCTCAAAAAAAAAAAAAACACAAAACATTATTATCCAGAAGCACTGGATATTCCAAAAACCTACCAGACTGAATTTTTTAGTACTACTTAAAATGAGAATATCAGATATGTAACAATTTCAATTTCTGTAATCATTCTAACAGACTATTTTAACTAACTGAATCAATTTGCCAAATATACAAATAAAATACATATGTAAATTTTTACTTATAAATTATATTTATTAATTTGAGGTTTTGTTTGCTTTATGTCTGGTTGGTTGCTTGGTTTTTTGTTTGTTCCACCGTCTTTCTTGGCACTCAAAAATGGTCTAACATGTGCATACATTTTTGGTTTTGAAAAAAGTCTGTGATTACAACTAGAAATTATCTCAGCTGAAAGAATATGAGATTCATTACATTTATTAAGCAGAAATATTCTACCTATGTACAGAAATAAAGGGCTAATCTTTTATTAATAGTTATGGAAATATATTTGGCACACAACTAGAATATTTTCTAGGTTTCTTCTCAAGATAGTCTTTAAAATAATTTGAATTTGTACCCATAACAATTTTAGGTCTTTTTATCTTATGATCTAAAATAAATCTTACAGAAATTGATAACAAATATTTCATTAGTTGACTAAATCCTAAAAATACTTAAATGTTTTGCTTTTATATAAATATATAACTTATTTTATTAGGCTTTGATTTCATTCCTAGAAATGTGAGTTTTATTCAAGTAAAACCCTGATTTTCAAGTGAAAACAAAAGGTCTAGAACTAGCCAAAGTGAAAAATCATACCATAAAATCATTAAGACAACTTTAACATAAATCGTTTGGAAAAACAAACCTTGTCAAAAGTAACCAATGACACTGGTCTTTATACTTGAAGAAATAAAAATCACCAAATGACCAAAAAAGAATTTGATTTTATAAATGTATATGTTTTAATATATTTTATATATATATATAATCAAAAATGTGTGCTTTAGTATCCAAAATGGATTTATAGTAATTTAGTTTATTTGGCACCATTTAGGAATAGAAAATTTCTACAACTGAATTTAGTTTGATAACACAGGTACTTCTCTATAACCATTTTGGGAAGATGTTATTTGCATTATTGAACAGAGTTGGTAAATCACCATTATGAACACCATGATCATTTCTCTTACAGGCTCTAAAAAATTTAGATACGCAGGCTGACTTATTTTTCCAGCATTCACTGAGTTTATACCTATTTTTCTTTACTAGCATATTAACAGAGAAGGCAATGGCACCCCACTCCAGTACTCTTGCCTGGAAAATCCCATGGACAGAGGAGCCTTGTAGGCTGCAGTCCATGGGGTCGCTAGGAGTCGGACACGACTGAGTGACCTCACTTTCACTTTTCACTTTCATGCACTGGAGAAGGAAATGGCAACCCACTCCAGTGTTCTTGCCTGGAGAATCCCAGGGACGGGGGAGCCTGGTGGGCTGCCGTCTCTGCGGTCACACAGAGTCGGACACGACTGAAGTGACTTAGCAGCAGCAGCAGCATATTAAATTGCCATTTCTGACTACTTTGAATGACCATATAACTAACCCATATTCTGCTGTTCCACAGACATAAACCCGCATCACTTTCCCACATGGTTAGGATTCCCAGAACAAGTTGTTGCCATAAGGAAAAGTCTCTAATTGTTAATCCAACAGACAATCAAATTAGTATAAACTTGTAAAATGGTATAGAATATCTTGACTTGCAAGAAATTTTCCTAAAATTAGCTTATTTGAATCAGTGTAGAAAGAGATCTTCCACTTTGACCTTCAACGCTGCCTGCTGAAACTTGACCTCTGTAGGACTGGGAAGGGTTGGATCACTGTTTTTCAGGGCCCAGATTAAACTCATCCCATCCACAGAATCTTCCCTTTTTCTTTCTTCTTCTGAACTCAGGAACCTACAGCATTGAAAACCTGCCAGACTCTTTTTTTACTCTGTCTTGTATTATTTTATGTGTCTTATTTTTCCCCCACCCCACCATATATCTATTATGTAAAATTTCAGGACATGGGTTGTTTGTGCCCTACTCACTTGTGTATTTTGTGACATGAAGCCACAGTAGGTGCTCAGTAATTTGTCAACTCAAATTGAGATAGAAATTTGATCCATTAATAGCATGAGGCCAATATCATTCTTTTCATTTCGCTTTGTATAATTGCAGTAATCAGAGAGAGATACTCAGTTATTATCATGCTTTGATTTAAAAACAAGGTTTCCAAACAGTCTCACTTGTTTATATTCCCCAGATTAGAGGTATTATAATCTGAGCTTAGTGTTTCACCTCTTGGAGTGAGCTCCTTATCTCTACACTTTGAATAACAGTGTTTGCATGCAGTTCAACACAGCACCCTGAAATGTTAAATTCTGTTAAAGAATTGTGACATACACCTCTAATCATAATCTCTGATTTGAATACACATTAAAAACACACACAGCTAAATTCTCCTATGGGCCAAAAATTTACTTAGCATCTCCAGTTACTTCTATGGGATTTTACAACATAATATTTAGTATCTCACTTTTTCTTTAATCGTAATTGAACATAGAATTTGTATTTGAACTTAGAGATATAAAAGAATGCTTTACTAAAATAAAAAAATTTTCCCCCAAAGCTCTGCAGCAAATACTTCATTAACTGCTGAGTTAAATTCTGGATCTGCCAAGCGTGTTCATCAAGATAATTCAAGTGATAAGCACTTACAAGAAAACAAACCAACTATGGGTATGTCTCAGCTCTTATTCTGATATTTAATAAATGATTAACTAGCATGTATAAACGTCACATATTTTACAGTGCTTTCATAAGAATCTCCCTTTATATACTCATCACCTTTATTACATAGTGAGTGGTTATCCCTGATATAGATAAGAAAACTTAAGACACAAAATAGAAAACATGCTTACCCAAGACCACAGAGAGATTTCTTGATGGAGCCAGCACTCAGAACTGGGTCTCCTGACTCTACATTCTGTACCCTTTTGGTTATACAAACTGCCTTATATTGCAGAAGGGTGGGTAAATAATTTAACTAATATTTGATATAATTAGCTATATTACTTAATAGGTTTACAGATAAACTATATCTGTAAATGTATCTGAAATTTTTTCTCTTTGCGTATTATTTTTAGTAATTTGGCCTCTGACTCATTTGTGCAGTTATTGGGAGATTCAAGTCTATATCTGGTTGTAATCATGTTTTAACTCCTGTTAGCAAGTTGCAGAGAATGCTGATGGCAGTGACTGTGCTTGTGTTGTGCTCAGTTGTGTCCATCTCTTTGCAACCACGTCTGGTGACAACATCCCCTCAGTTGCTTACGGAGGTGACATGAGTCCATGGTGACAAAGCATCTTCATGAAACTAGAGTATACAGTGCCCGTCAGTTCCTAGGCCTTTGTGTCCCGACCTGTTTTTCTGACATTATAGCTCCTAAGACTTCAATTAGGAAGTATATATTTACTGCACTCTCACTATGTGCTAGGTTCTGTGATGAATATAGAGATCATTAAGACTTGGTTTGGTTCTTCCCTAAAGGAACTTATGATTATAGTATTTGGAATTTTTAAAAGGAGTTCATGAGATAGTGATTATACTGAGAATAACATGAAAACTATTATTACTTTTTTTCCTGTCAACGCTTTTTCATTAGAGTAATATAAAATTTCTCAATAGCTTTGTCAGGCTGCATTGATAAATCATTATTTCTTGTGGTGGCCACAAGAAGTTCCTTAAGTTCAATGGAAATGTCTTTCATGCAAATTTAAAAATCAGTGAAGTCCTGAAAAGAAAAATTTACTATGATTATTTGATTTAGCATGCCATATTTAGTAATGTTTAATAGTGTTTATATGCAGGTGGTGTAGATACATATAGTCCCTTTGGTCTCCTGAAAAAATTCTCCAGGAAGTCATAATTCTACAACTAAATAATAAATTTATGATAATTGTCAAATAATAGAGATCTGGGTTTCCTAATATGCTTATTTTCTAAGAATACTATAAAATGCATCAAGTATCTTGTGCATAAAGAGAGATGAGAGAACAGTAGGAAAGAATACTAAACTACAGTACTTGCCAAGGGGGAAATAATTATGTCTTATTAAGAATAACGGAGCCCTTAGAAAAGGGTATTAAAGTGAAGGTCCCTGGTAGGTCAGAAGGTAAAGAATTTTCCTGCAATACTGGAGACCCAGGTTCAATCCCTGGATCAGGAAGATCCCCTGGAAAAGGAAATGGCAACCCACTTCAGTATTCTTGCCTGGAAAACCCCATGGGCAGAGGAGCCTGGCAGGCTACAGTCCATGGGGTTGCAGAGTCAGACATGACTGAGCAACTAACACAACTTCCAGTGGTTTATGTGGGCTTCCCAGGTAATGCTAGTGGTAAAGAATCCACCTGCTAATGCAGGTAACCCAGGTTCCATCCCCTAGTCGAGAAGATTCCCTGGAATAGGAAGTGGCAACCCACTTCAGTATTCTTGCCTGGAAAATTCCATGGACAGAGGAGCCTGGTGGGCTACAGTCCATGGGGTCACAAAGAGTTGGACGTGACTGAGCACATCCACACATACTGGATGGTTTATGTCCATTAGGATATCCAAGAGAAAATGCCCAAATACACATTAGGAATTACTAGAGAAGTAAGAGATAACCAGGGCAGCCTTCCTTAGAATCTATGCAACTGACTTCTCCACCTAACAGTGTACCAAGAGAAAAAAAAAAGAGAGAGAGAAGCATCAGTGAAAATGACCTTAACTCTGTTTACTGAGCATTTAGAGAAACAAGAAGTGTCGAGAGAATATGTGTCCCTAAAACTAAAATCTAATGTGACCAAGAAAATGACTGAGTGATTAGTCAGACCCATAAAGAAGTCGGTGCCCTCAGTTGTAACAACACTACATTGGGTAGAGAATCATTGTGAACACGGGTACAGAGCCAGAAGAGGGGCATAGAGAAATGGAACCCATTTGTGAGATAGCAGTGGTGGGATCAGGATCAGCACATTAAGAAGTGCTGATTCCAATGATACTTCTAAATTGGAAAAATACAGAAGTTTCAAAGTCCTAGGGAAGTAATCCAAAGAATGAAAAAAAAACTTGATGGTGCCCAAAAGAAGGGGAACAGTGCTCATAGAAGTAGTCTCTCCTAGTTCAAAAAGAACAGAAGTAAATGTGGGACTTTTTTCACTGACTTCACTTGCTGGCTTTGGGGATGGGTGGGGCATACATTACCTCTGCACTAAAACTTCAGTTTATCATATAGAGAAATGCATTTCTACTTTCAAGCCAAAGTATTAATGTTCCTTTGCTGGTGTTATATTTTAAATCATTAATTACCAACTGTGAAGTTTAGTGAATGGTGAAAATTCTTTTTGAATTATACTTTTACAATATTTATGTATCTCTCTATTTCTTCTCTAGACTATAAAAGAAACATCCATAAAATAAGGCCGAACATGGTTAGAAAGTTTGGAAGAAGTATTTCAAAAGGAAACCTAAGATAAGCCTCTTCGAAATCAAGGGGGAAAAAATCAAGGAGTCTGCTTTTAAGAGTTTTTTGCCAGGACCCTTTCAGGAAGTTGCTTAAAGTCTTTGAAAGAAGACCATCTTAAAAACTAGGTGCACTCAAATGCCTTTAGCAAGCAGAAAATGAAATTCCTTTTGTTTTGTGCTTTTGTATTCTAAGCAAATATAAAATTTCAAGAAAAAAGGTATGTTTTGCATTTGTAAAATATTTGCTCCCCTTTAATATTCCTGAGTCAGTGTGGTGGCAGCTTAGTTTTACTATGCTTCAAGTTGATTAGAACATTTTAGAAAATAGTAGAGTTAAATTTCCCTTACTGGTTTTTTAAAATGAGAATTTAGAAGTGATAAAATTATGACCCAGGATTTATTTGGTCTGACATTGTTTTAATCATATATCTGACCTTTCTTTCCAAACATATTTAGATGTACAAATGTACATATATGTGCCGATAAAGCTGTTGTAAATATTATTTAAATAGTCTTCATTAATAAAATACTAATATTGTTTCTTGCTACTTGATATATTAAATATGTAAACTTTATCGTCTCTGCTTTTCTGTCTCATGACTGACTACCCTTTGCATGCGTGTGTGCATGAGTGGTTTGCATGCCCTTCTCCCGGTGATCTTCCCGACCCCTTACACACCTTAAACGACTACTTTTCATAAACTGTCAATTTTGTATATTTGTATTTCAAATTAGTTTAAGATAAGTGGCACTAGAACCAAGTCTGAGAATAATCTATAGGTTTCTTAATGAGAACATGTTTTAATCATTTTTCCTGTGATAGGAAGTACATGGAGCTGCAACTTAATCTTATGTCCTTTTTCACCTGCCTTGTTTGGCCTGTTTATCTTCTGATTACAAGTGTTTGGTCAAATGCACTTTTAATTTCATATGTCTTAGGAACTGTCCCATCTAAGCAAACAGCCATTTAACAATCAGCTGCATATTTTAGGCCTTTTAGTTGTTGATCATGTTTTTCAAATCAAAATCTAATTGGGAGAGTGTGAGATGGAATAATGATCTTTGACGTTTCCTCCCACTGTGACCCATATAATTCCATATTCGTCAAAGTGCACATAGGATCTATTGTAGGGAGAACAAACATAGACAATTTTTGTTTTCCCTTTGTCATTAGGACCTTGATTGTGTTGCCTATTTATCAGTTACATTGGCCTCTCTATTATTCGTTTCCATTTTTCTTAGGTAATTATAAGGTTTCAAAAGAAATCTTTTTACCACGTACTGATGAATGGCTAGCTAGCAGGATTAAGTAACCCTACCTCGTGGTCCACCTCATACCATAAGACATGAGTGATTTTCTTATATGCCATTTTTATCAACTAGGGATTTCACCTTCCATAAAAATTCCTAACAATGCCTTTGCATTACAACCACATAAAGGAGAAATTAGAGGAAATAAATTGTAATGAATGTGGGAAAAGAAACCTGTTGAATATATGAATAAGGACTGTTGGATATATGAATAAGGAAAAACTACATGCATTTAAACTAAAATAAGGTGCTATAATTAATAAGTCACTAGAAAGCAATTTTTAAATAAACTTTATGTAAAAGATAAACCTATCATAAACATGTGACTCAGTGAATTTTCACAGAATAAACACACCCGTGTAACCAGCCCTGAGATCAAGGAATAGAGAATTATCAGAATCCTAGAAGCCTCTCTCATATCCCACCTCCCGCTAAGGCTGACCACTGACTGATTTTTAACTAAAATAATTTATTTTTGTTAAAAGGTAATATTTTTTCCAAAAAGAACTGTAAACAATACAAATGTGCTTCCTCCTCCTCTCAACCACCCGCTACCAATATTCCCAGTTGTAATCACTGCTAATAGTTAAGGTATGCTGCCAAGTCATTTCTTTATATTCAAGCCTGTATACTTGTTTTTTTTATTTTTTAAAAAAATGTATCATCTGATTTGTTTTGCAGTTTATTTTTTTATTCTCATTTGAAAGCAGCCTGGGCATCTTTGTAAAATCTCTTAAGTGTGAATTTCATAAATACTGCTATCGCAGATAGATTGCTCTTTAGTGACAATTGGTAGCAAATAATTCTCATGAAGCAAGTCAAAGATCAGAGAGAAACCCAAATGATGCTGTTTCTTTTGACTAACACTGCACGCGATTTCCGAGAATATGTTGGAGTAGTCAGTATAATCTCTACGTCATGATGTCCAAAGTATAGTCCACAGAACATGGCTCACCTGGATACCCTGCCAAGAAGAGGGCTCCGTGTCAAAGAAGAGTGGGAAGCAGCAGCCTTCCAGGACATTGGCTGCACCCTCTGACAATATAAGCCCCTGAAATCTTATAGTCAGAATCTTACTTGATTTAACACAGTAATTCCCAAATTCCTTTGAAACATCAAACTTTTAAAAAAACTGTTTAATTGAGGATAATACAGTGAACCTTCATATAATCATAATACTGGATCCACTTAACAAATTTTTCCACATTTGTCTGGAAGGTCCCTTTTTCCTTGTTTTTCTTCTTTGCTAGAGTACTGTAAAGCACCCCAGATATTTCATCACTACATACTTGTTTATGAATCTGAAAATATAGCCATATTCTTATTTAATACAAAAAAGTACCTCCTTTTATTAAAGCACTCCCATCACTTCATGGCAAATAGATAGGGAAACAGTGGAAACAGTGCCCAGTTTTATTTTGGTGGGCTACAAAATCACTGCAGATGGTGACTGCAGCCATGAAATTAAAAGACGCTTACTCCTTAAAAGGAAAGTGATGACCAACCTAGACTGCATATTAAAAAGCAGAGACATTACTTTGTCAACAAAGGTCCATCTAGTCAAGGCTATGTTTTTTCCAGTAGTCATGTATGGATGTGAGAGCTGGACTATAAAGAAAGCTGAGCGCCGAAGAATTGATGCTTTTGAACTGTAGTGTTGGAGAAGACTCTTGAGAGTCCCTAGAAGTGCAGAGAGATCCAAACAGTCCATCCTACAGGAGACCAGTCCTGGTTGTTCATTGGAAGGACTGATGTTGAAGCTGAAACTCCAATACTTTGGCTACCTGATGCGAAGAGCTGACTCATTTGAAAATATTCTGATGCTGGGAGGGATTGGGGGCAGGAGGAGAAGGGGATGACAGAGGATGAGATGGTTGGATGGCATCACCAACTCAATGGACATGGGTTTGGACTCCGGCAGTTGGTGATGGATAGGGAGGCCTGGCGTGCTGTGGTTCATGGGGTTGCAAAGAGTCGGACACGACTGAGCGACTGAACTGAATGATATCCCTAAGAACATACTTTGAGCAAAAATGTAGGGATTGATAATGACTAAAATTAACAGAACATTATAGAATAGAGTTAAAGCTATTAGGTATTTAATATTTTTAACTTATAAGAATTATTTGCCAGTTTGAAACAAACACTTTAGACATTAATGCTAACTCCACTGGCCTTTCTCTTTCATTTTTACTAAGTTAAGACTTAAGTTTGGTTTTGGTAAAGTAACATAATACAAATAAGTTTTTATTATACTTTCCTACTTTGGTAAATTAGTTGGAATACTTGTTCTCATGTGCCCGGATATTGTATTAACTTTGTTTACATGCCAAGAGGTAGGTACAGTACACACCACCTATGATGAATGACAGCTCTGCTGTAACGGGGCATACATGTTCCTCAAAGTCACTGAGCTGTGCCGAATTGTGCCATGAAGACACAGGGCTTACCAGGCAGATGAAGTTAAGGGTACAACACTCAAAAGCCTTGTGTACAACACTTGTCGCTGGCACAGTAAAACACCAAAACCTAATATAAGTGACTGCACTTTACATGTTAAATGTTTAAGAAATGCATAAATGCTACTATAATTAAGGTGCTTTGCCCTGAAAAAGAAGTGAAGTTTGCTCGTGGAAATGGGTGTAAGAGAGTTGCAGCGTATGGGTTAAAACGGAATGGTGGCAGGCCAGTGGATGATCTAAATCAGGTAGAAATGTGTAACATCAGATGTGGACGGCTGTGGCCCGTTGCTCTTGAGCGATGTGTGTGTTTTGTGTACCCCATGGCTTGGTTCACCTGTGTGCAGTTTTCTGTGTTCACCTAATGTTGCATTTAGATGAAATCTCATAAATGTAAAATGCACATTATGCTGAAATTGCTCCCTGATGTATAAATGGTGTCAGAGCAAAAGCATATTTTCAAAACAGCTACAGCAGAACTAACTATAAATATTGAATGTATGCTTAATAATCAGAAAAGGGATTTGCATGCATAAGAAATATATTTTATTTTAAATTATCCTTTGGTTCTTTCACATTTAAATAACTTGGATATCTAAGGTAACTGCTCAGTTAGCCCTTTGGTGTTAATGGACATGCAAGCCCTAGAATCAGATCAGACATTTTAACTTTGCTTTGAGAGCAACTTCAGTCACAGACGTTATAGTGTCCCAACATTTGTGAAGGAGCCGTCAGTCAATAACTCTTAATAATAGTCTTACTTTTTTGGACTCTTGTCACATGATAATCACTTTAAATGCATTTTTCATTTATTCCTCACAACAAGCCTTTACAGTAGATGTTACAGACTCACAGTCCCTCATTTACAATTCTAAAAACTTCACAAACTTTGAAAATCAGAAGTTTTCTGTTTTTGTAATTTTTGTCTGTAAAACCTTACTTCTGCTAATGTGGGACTATTGATGGTCTTATCCCAACTAGTGTGAACATTCAAAGTTTCCACTGCAGAAATGTTAATGCCTGATTTGGGGGTGTTGCCTCAGTCCCCATAGGTGTAGTTATATAAGTACAGCATATATATCATATTTATTTTCTAAAACGAAAACTTTGAATTCCCAAACTCCTAGCTACAATTATTTTACGTGATGGTTTATAGACAAAATGTATTTATTTTTCTACTTAGAAAAAAGGATGACATTTAGAAAAGTGAATTTGTCAAAGACCACAGTAGCAGAGTTGGAACTTTGAACTCAGTTTGGTGTAAAAGAGTTACTGCTATCCCTAGTCCATGCATTGCCTCTGTCTACAGTGGGGCTAATACTCTGCATAGATAGATATATAAATAGCTGGATAAATAAAGTATACAAAAAGGATCTACTACATAAAATAAATTCCATTCCCATGGTCATCTGTGATTTGGTAGAAAGATTTGTTCAATGTTTTTTATAGTTGTAAGTAAATTAGGTTTAGCTAGTATTGTTTATATCAAAAACAAAACAATTTAGAGTATTATTAAATATTAGTAGCAGTCTTTAATATTACCGTGAAAGTTGCTCAGTTGTGTCTGACTCTTTGCAACCCCATGGACTATACAATCCATGGAATTCTCCTGGCTAGAATACTGTAGTGGGTAGCCTTTCCCAATCCAGGGATTGGGAAGTGGGATCCTCCCAATCCAGAGACTGAACCCAAGTCACTCCCATTGCAGGCAGTTTCTTGACCAGCTGAGCCACAAGGGAAGCCTTTAATATTACTAAAGACATTCACAAATCCTATGTATTGATTTTTCAAGGACAATTTTTTGTGTCTTGCAATCAAAATATCACGTGGTATTGTTGCATATTCACAACTTGGTCAAAAGTTGTTGGCAACTACTCAAGATAAAATTTGAGTCATTGGTTTATATGCAAAATGTTTTTGTATATAATCAATATTTGAATATACAACTCAGACACTAAGACAAAATATAACTTTGTTTTCAGGAGTCAGCACAGGATGTTTGTTTTTGAAATGTGCATGTACAAGTGCTGAGTTCTTCCTCTCCTATAACTTCCCCCAAAAGGTGGCAGTTGACAGATAGTCCATACTTCTCAGAGTGAACATCATTTAAGAAACCACTCAAGCTTTGCAAATGGCAAGTTCTGCATAACAGCCACTGTAGGGATTAGTCCATCAAGTTAAGAGCTGCCAGGAAAGGTTAGTTCTGAGATATTTCTGTCACATGTGTATATGTACGTAAAGCAGATGTAAGACAAAATAAGCCAAGAGCCATAATAAAAAAAAATTAAGAATGAAAAAGTAGTTTATTCTCATACTTTCAAACAGATGGAAGGTGAAAGATGTCTGTTTGGTATAATTAAGAAGATTAGTGACATGAGAGGAAAACAGTTCTATGATCAGGACTTTGGACAAAAATACTATCCTCAGCCTCATTTCTTATCCCTGCAGAATATTCTTATTCTCTGCAAGCCACTTCTCAAATAGAAAACATAAGGAATCCTTTCTAATACCACCACCCTCTGCTCACATTTCTTCCCATTATCTCTTTATGTGCTTGTTTCAGAATCACAGTATCTTTTTTTATTTATTATTCCCCCCTGTTCTTTCAAATAACAATTATTAATGTAGGTTAACTCCCACCCCAATCCTCATTCAGTTCAAATGCTACCTGAGAATGCTGCAAGTGCATTGCTCCCTTGAATTTTTCATGTCAGATAAAAAATATTAACCTATTTGAACTAAGCCTGAAAGATCATCACCTGACTGCTCTGACTGTATGTTCTCTACTCTTCCTGCTTCCTATGTTTACTCCAAATAAATCTACCTTCATTCCACTTCCCTATTCAATTTCAAGACAGCCGAACCATTGAGCCCCCAGTTAGCCCCTACAGTTTGAAGAGAATCTACTTACAAAAGAGATTCCCAGCAGCCATCAACTTTTTTTACTGCCTTGCATTTCAGAGCACTACCTAAAATGTCCCCAACTCAGGAAAAAAGTTCCCAGCTACCAATGAGCTTAATAGATAACTACAGTGGGAGTTTTACCCTATAAAAAAGATATTTTCCAAGTTTGAATGCCTAAGTAATTTTCAATATTGGAGTCAATGTTTAAGGGCCTCTACTTTTTCTCCCAAAACTTCAATTTAACCTCTTTCAGCTATTCATTTTACCTGTAAAATTTGATTCTCTTACTTAGAGACCAAAGTGAATTAACTTTCCTTTATCAACCTCACTAGGATTGCCATGTAGATGAGATGGATTTTGCCACACATTTTGGGACCATATTCCTTGCAGGTGTTTAGTTAATTACTAAATTTTTTTCATTCTTACTAGCCTTTACTTTTCTTCTCCAAGATTTGTATAGTTTAAACCTGTAACCTCTCTTCATTATACTATTATATATAATTATTCAAATGTTTTGCAAGTTAGATTATCAAGTATTTATACATGTCCACAGAGTTGTTATTCTGACATTTTAGTAATACAGCAGACATTTGTTTTGCTTCGTTCAACTAACCCGAGTTTGATGAAGCCATCTCACTTTTTCTCTGGGAAACCACTCTCCCTCACTGAGATCCTAATGGAATTATCTCTGCACACACACGCACGCACACACACATTCCCTTAGCTCATCATGACTACTCTGTAGCCCAACTTCCTGTTAACAATGATTGGTTTCAAGTAGACATCTGATCCAAAATTCAGTGGTTTCCCAGTCTCTTTGACAAGTGGTGCTAGGAGAACTAGACAGCTACATGTTAAAGAAAAGAGAAATCCAAGTGAAAATCACAATGAGGTATTATTACCTCACACCTGTCAGAATGACTGTCGTCAAAAAAGAACACAAAAACAAGTTGGCAAGAATATGGAGAGAAGGAAACCCTTGTACACCGTTGGTGAATATGTAAATTGCTGCATACTATTTTCCTCTGTGGAAAACAGTATGGAGATTTCTCAAAAAAATAGAGAGCTACCATACGACCCAGCAATACATCTTCTGGGTATATACCTGAAAAAAATTTTTGAAAAAATACATGAGCAAATGAAGGAATATGTAAAGATGGAGAACCAAGGCCCCCTACATTGGGAGCTCGGATTCTTAGCCACCAGACCACCAGGGAAATCCCAATAGTTCTTTAATTTTACTTTTTCTTATTTGGTATCCCATGATGTGAATTATACCATAATTTAACTGTTCACTTCTTGAAGGACATTTTGGTTTTTTCTATTTTGAGGCCATTGCAAATAAAATCACTACACACATTCACATAAAGGTTTTGTGTGTTGAGCTCTTTTCATTGATTTTTCTGTCATTTACAAAAACTGAAAGCATTTTGAATAAAACAAGCAGAAAAATAACAGAAGAGTGTAGGAAGAAAAATTTTCTCCATCTTTACATATTCTTCATTTGCATTCAGAGAGCACTGTGTAAGCCATGTTCCTTCATGGGGTTGACAGGATAAGAATTTCAAGATCTGAACTTGGAGAAAAAGTTGTAAAAAGCTCTATACCCTGTGAGTTCTCCAATCCAGATCTCATGTCTACTTCTCAGTTGAGATGTGAGGGATTAGTTTTTCCCAAAATTCCCGACATGTAATACTTATTTGTACTATATGACTTCTCAAAGATATGGCCAGGTTTAAGTTCTTCACATAATTAAATTGATATTTCTTTTTTATTATATCAGAGTGCTCACTTAAACTCTATGATCTGTTCATGTTCACTCTATTCCTTCTTTCTTCCTTTCATATGCATATACACCAAAATGTCAAACATGATCCTGAGTTTCTGAATTAAATCATTCCCTATGTACAGATGAACCATAGCTACATTATTCAATTCCATTTATCAAGTTTCCATCCCCATTTCAAACACCTTTATTACAATGATCAGTGCTTTTTTTCACATTGGTACATGACTGAAATGTACAATTTTTACATTACTGTTCTTTACTTATCTATCTCATAAAATTCCAACTTTCCCTCATAAACATCCTTACATCTTTTCCTAATATGCTAAAAAAAAAAAAGTCAAGTATTACCATGAACAGAGCTTGCATTTCTCTGCCTGGCCATCACTGGCACAAAAGCAGCCGGCAGGGCTATATGGTATCAAAAAGAGATACACATGCGGAAAAAAGGTAGAAAGTAATTCTAGTAACATAGAACTGTGTATTTTGGTCATCTTTCACCTGAATTTTTCCAAAAGCAGTGTTTAGCTGCAAGCTAATACATCTGCCAAACTTACCTATTTTGCTGTTAATTGGATAGAGACCCCCAGAGACTTTCTCACGAGACCATAAATTATTCCAGCAGTTGGGTGCTTACACTGCTGAAGGCCCAGCATCCATGATCCTACCTCGGTTTCAGAGCTTGTAGTGAGAGAGGCTTCCCTCTTGTTTACCTTTTCAGTTTTGAAGCAGTGATCAAGCCTGTTAGCTCTTTGTGGCCCCAGCCAGCCAACAGTATTCTCTGAAATACTTTAAATACTTGGATGATCTTGGCTATTGAAGAAATGTACTGTTGCTACGCCCCATTTCGGGAAAACTGTAAAAGACAAGCCTTAAGAATTAATTAAATTAGATAAGCTATGCAGGTGAATTTTAGTGCTTCTTTTTGACCAATGCTTTTTTTTTTTTTTAATGTTTATTTTTTACTGTGTTGGCTCTTTGTTCTGCACCTTGGCTTTCTCTAGCTGGGGCAAGCAGGGGCTTCTCTCTAGTTGGAAGGGCTTCGCTTGTTGTGGAGCACGGGCTCAGAAGTTGAGGCACACAAGCTTAGTTCCCCCACGGCGTGTGGAATCTTCCCAGGCCAGGGATTGAACCTGTGTCCCGTGCATTGACAGATGGATTCTTAACCACTGAACCACCAGGGAAGTCTCAACACAATATTTTTGATTCCTGTAACAATGATGTTTCCTGGGAGATTGCTTCCTCATGACTGACTATAAGTCTAATTTCGTAGGCGATATAGTGTAATGAACTTTCGGTTTTATTTAGTAGTCATAATAACTGTAGATCGACTCATTCTCCCTCCCCAAAAAAGAAATGATGGATAACAATTCATGATATTAAGCATCTTTTGTAGGTATTGGGTAGGTTTCATCATCTTTCTTTCCCACTATTGAAAGTTAATTTTTAACTAAGGGTGGTGGGAAGTGATGGCTGTCAGAAATAGTTGGAACTCATTTCAAAATTCTCCATCTGTCAGTAGTTCAGCATCATTGCTCATAGTCCCAAGATGATACAGTTGATTGCAGAGAAATGACATCTCCAGGTGAAATCCATTTACAAAAGTAAACTAATTCCCAGCAATGACCTTAATGACCATTAGAGAGAGTCCCTCATCAACCAAAAGCAAGCTGCAAAGGGAAGATGAATGCAATCATTCACTTGGCATGCACCAGACATGAAAATTTTCTAGTTTTTTTCCCAGTTCATTTAATGCTCATTTAGAAATATGCACTCAAAAGGACTTGATATTTCATTCTTTTGTAAACTGTAAACACATCACAGTGGTATTTGGATATCTTACAGACTTTGTCTGTAAACAGAAGTTGCTTCAAGGCATATTCCAGATACTTACTGGTACAAAATTTTAGATGCTTAACAAGTTCTTCAAATGAATGGCAATAATTTTTAACATTTGGATAGAAAAACCACATTTGGTACAATGAAAAATGTTGTGCTTGTTTACTTTTTGGTGACCATCATAAAGGCTATAGAACACATTTGCAAGATAAATCCTGATTTATAGTTTCATGATACCTTGAAACATCTATATCTGAAACATATTTGAATAAAAATTCAAGATTCTAGATCCTATCGTATTGTCTAATGCCAGATGGAATGGAACATAATATTGCACAACTTAGCATGACTCAACAATGCAAGTGGTTTGGACTTAGAATGTTTTCCAATTAGAAGTGTCATTAGAAAGAAAAATGTTAGTGTTGGGGGAAGGGAGAAAACCTATTCCTGAATAACCAATTCTTCAGACTACTATATTGATGAGATCAGTTGTAGTACTAGCAGACATGTAATGGAATGGACCTTTTGTATTCAAACATGTCTGTTTGTGAAAGGACCGATCAGCCTGTCCATGGGTGTATGTGAAGAAGCATTCACAACTGGTTGAAAACTTAGTGAAAAGAAATCGCTGATGCAAACGTGAACTGTATACACTGTAGATGAAAACAAAAAGCTGAGCAGAAAAATACCCATTGTAAATACTAATGTGGCAATTAGACTTTGAAACCTTAGATTTGGTATTATAGGATTAATCCATACACATAAGGTTCAGAAGAGTCATTTATATTTATTTAACTTAACTTAAATCAGAGCCAGTAGTCAAATAGGTTTGTATAGCAGTAAATGTTGGGCAGAACCCGTTGTGTTATTTGAAAGCCTTTCTTGAGAATGAGCAGTTTCTATTTAGAGTGTGAAAAACAAAAAAGAAGCTACTTCACTTAAAAAGAATAAATCAGTATTTAATATTCCATCACACTTTAGTCATGCGATGTTCATGGCAACCGGACTCTAAGCTCTGTGAAATCCAAGATCATATCGCTCTTGATCCCCCTGTTCAAGAAATCCAGTGGGAGGTCCTACCATGGTTCACGTTTGGCATTTCCCAGAGGAAAGCAAGCTGCTTCATTTAGAGGAACACACATCCAATGCTGTACAAATGGCACGGTGAATTTTGGTTTTCACCAGCAATTTTATTTAAAGTGATTTATTTCTTATAACTGTCTTACAATATATTCTGACTTCTGCAGAGCGGCCTGGGTCATATGTTCTATATCTCTCAGGTAGTGAGTGAGTCGTACAATTTGAGAGGTGTATGCCATTTCTCCCCTCTGTGTGGGCAGTGGGACATGTAACTATATCATTCTTAGCAAGGCTCTCATTTTAGCCCTAAACATTGAATTGTTTAATAATAACTTTGGTTTAAGTTTTTAAAAAATCACATCTTAACATATTGAACTTTCCTGTAATGTTAAGATTATTAAATAATCACCTTGAGTTATAATTGTAATTGTTTATAGAGTATTTTTAGCTAAAAGTAAAGAATTCTTTTGCTGAATTAAAACTCATGCTACACATCTATTAGACAGCTTTTATTAACCCTGTGTGGGCTTCCCTGGTGGCTCAGATGGCAAAGAATCTGCCCACAATGCAGGAGACCTGGGTTCAATCCCTGGGTCGGGAAGATCCCGTGTAGAAGAGAATGGCTACCCACTCCAGTATTTTTGCCTGGAGAATCCCACGGACAGAGAAGCCTGCAGGGCTACAGTCCATGCAGTTGCAAAAGGTCAGACACGACTAAGTGACTAACACAGCAGCAATTAACCCTGTGTAAGTTTAGCTCTTCAATATGCTTAGAAGTCTAGGTTCTGTACTATAGTCTCATTTTTCTATGTCTATTGACTCATAGAAGAAAGAAAAAATTACATTTGTAGGTGTAAATTAAATGTTTCATTTTTATAAGTAGGAATCAGATGAAACTATAATGATCTCTAATTGTCCAGTATAATTTCAACCAGAATTGAGGAAATGGGATGTTCTGATTATTTGAATTTGGGATTTAACCATTTTTTAAATTTGTGATTTTAAGCTTTTTTCATTTTGACACTCATTGTTGAAGATTGCTATTAGAACCTTGGAGTAAGACGGAATATTAGTAGCTTTTCATCTGTCCTTCCACGCAGTTCTGGAATTCTTTCTCTGGTATTATTACCTCTTCCTGAAAAGTTTAATGGATCGGAAATTAATCTCTTTGCAAGATAGCACACTCCATTAATGCTACACTGTATTAGAAAGTTCTAATTTATGTAGAATCCAAATCTGACCCACTGAAACTTTGGACCATTAGTTTCAGTTCTCTTTTTGCAAGCAATAAGGCTGCGTCTTTTGCTCCCGTTTTACCACTTATACTTAATGTAAAATTTTGTGCGTTATCATTAACTATTGTTACAAGTACTTAATAACATGACTGGGAAACATCAATCCATTTCCTGATTGATTGCATATGTTGTGTGAGTCAAAAATGCCTTCAGTTGCAAGGAAAAAGATACCCAACTATAATAGTTTAAGAAGTGAGAGCTGACATATTAGAAATCGAGATAACTAATTGCCAGTGTTCGTTCAGTAGCTCAGCAATACTCAGTAAAGTTTTCTCTGCAATCCTCTTGGTCTTTCTTGTCACTCTGTATATTTAAGGCAAGAAGAAAAAGAAAGTGGAAGGTTTTACCCAGAAAAAGATACCTCTTTTTCAAAAAGACAAAAGCTTTCCCCAAAATGCTCCAACTGGGTTGTATGGCTTATTTACAGTTTTGTTCTTAGCCCTTAACAGAATGTGACCCCCAGCAAGTAATCGCTAAATGTGACATTAATACATGAATAAATGTCTTACATCAACACTGCCATGTGAATAAAACTGTGGCTTTAGAGGAATTCAGACCAGAGAGGGAATAAATGTAAAATCAAAATACGAAACAATCAAAAAGCTCTCAATCCTCTTTGAAGGAGACAAGAAAGCCACCATAAAGAAGGTACTATAGTGAGATTTGTTTAAATGTTGCTGCTTGGTTGCTTTCTAGTTATTTAAAACTTTCTAGTTATTTAAAGGGGACTGTAATGCTAACCATTTGGTAACAGTTATTTTCAAATAAAATAATAATAGTAATCATAAGATAAATGATCAATAAATTGTTCAGTTCCGTTCAGTCCAGTCATTCAGTCGTGTCCAACTCTTTGCGACCCCATGGACTGCACCACACCAGGCCTCCGTGTCTATCACTAACTCCCAGAGTTTACTCAAATCCATGTTCCCAGGGATTGAACCCATGTGTCCTGCTTGACAGGTGGATTCTTTACCACTGAGCCACCTAGGAAACCCTTTTTCCTATATATTTGAGTATAAATGTGTCATATGGTACAGTTATAGTTCAGTTGCTCAGTCATGTCTGACTCTTTGAGACCCCATGGACTGCAGCATGCCAGGCTTCCCTGTCTATCACCAACTCCTGGAGCTTGCTCAAACTCATATCCATCGAGTCAATGAAGCCATCCAACCATCTCATCCTCTGTCATCCCCTTCTCCTGCCTTCAATCTTTCCCAGCTTCAGAGTCTTTTCCAATGAGTCAGCTCTTCCAATCAGGTGGCCAAAGTAGTAGAGTTTCAGCTTCAGCATCAGATCTTCCAATGAATATTCAGGACTGATTTCCTTTAGAATGGACTGGCTGGATCTCCTTGCAGTCCAAGGGACTCTCAAGAATCTTCTCCAACACCACAGTCCGAAAGCATCAATTCTTCAGCTCTCAGCTTGCTTTACAGTCCAGTTCTCACATCCACACATGACCACTGGAAAAACCATAACTTTGACTAAACAGACCTTTGTTGGCAAAATAATGTCTCTGCTTTTTAATATGCTGCCTAGGTTGGGCATAGCTTTTCTTCCAAGGAGTAAGCGTCTTTTCATTACATGGCTGCAATCCCCATCTGCAGTGATTTTGGAGCCCAAGAAAATAAAGTCTGTCACTGTTTGCATTGTTTCCCCATCTATTTCCCATGAAGTGATGGGACTGGATACAGTGATCTTAGTTTTTTGATTGTTGAGTTTTAAGCAAACCTTTTCACGCTCCTCTTTCACCTTCATCAAGAGGCTCTTTAGTTCTTCTTCGCTTTTTGCCTAAGAGAAAAGCAAAGTTGTGTCATCTGTGTATCTGAGGTTATTGATATTTCTCCCAGAAACAATCTTTATTCCAGCTTGTGCTTCATCCAGCCCAGCATTTCGCATGATGTAGTCTGCATATAAGTTAAATAAGCAGGGTGACAATATACAGCCTTGACGTACTCCTCCAAATTTGGAACCAGTCTGTTGTTCCACGTCCGGTTGCTTCTTAACCTGCAAACAGATTTCTCAGGAGGCAGGTCAGGTGGTCTGGGATTCCCATCTCTTGAAGAATTTTCCACAGTTTGTTGTGACCCACACAGTCAAAGGCTTTGGCATAGTCGATAAAGCAAAAGTAGATGTTTTTCTGGAACTCTCTTGCTTTTTCTATGATCCAATGGATGTGGGCAATTTGATCTCTGGTTCCTCTGCCATTTCTAAATCCAGCTTGAACATCTGGAAGTTCTTGGTTGGCGTACTGTTCAGAGTCACGGCAGTAGAGTTACGCTGCTTTAGACTTCCCTGCTAACTCAGTTGGTGAAGAATCCTCCTACAATGTAAGAGACCATGGTTTAATTCCTGGGTTGGGAAGATTCCCTAAAGAAGGGATAGACTACCCACTCCAATATTCGCAGGCTTCCCTTGTGGCTCAGCTGGCAAAGAATCCTCTGCAATGTGGGAGACTTGGGTTCAGTCCCTGGGTTGGGAAGGTCCCCTGGAGAAGGCAACAGCTACTCACTCCAGTATTCTGGCCGCAAAGAGTCGGACATGACTGAGCAACTTTCACAAATATGTCATATAGGTTGAGCTATATGAAATCACCAGCATTTGAATACTTTTTCCTACAAACCAAGAATTTCATATGGATCAATCTAATATTGCCTTCTCTTTGTCTTGCTTGTTCTATACTTCCTTTTTCCCTCATGGTTGCCTTCTGTTAGACTGTATTTATCACATTTTCCTCTCTTAGTTTGAAAGTATGGATTATTTTACTATTAGTGATGACACCAAAAATTACAGCATGCATCACAGACTTACTAAAGTCTAAAAACTTGGTTTTTTTCACCTCTTCTTAGACAAAACAAAGATCACCACAACCTCTTTTTACCCTCACTTGACTTACATGCTTTTGTTTTATATATGAATTTGTCCTATATGTTAACTTGCAAACAAAATTATATTGTATACAATGTTTACTTGAATGTATTCACATTATTTTACATTTTGGTTGATTTTCATCCTTTGTCAGACTCTTCTTTTGACCTGAGAACTCCCCTTTAGTCCAGTTCCTTTTGTGAATTCTAAGAGTTTTTATTTACTTGGGACTGTCTTATTTCACTTTTATTCTTTTTTAAATTAAATGGAGATATAATTAACATATAACATTGTAGTACTTTAGACGTACAGCATAATGGTTTTATTTATATAGTGAAATATATGTATGTGTATATATATATATTTGCATAACCTCCATCACCACACAGTTATTTTTTTTCTCATGATGAGTACTTTTAAGATCTACTGTCTTAGCAGTTTTCAAATGTGCATTACAATATTGTTGACTATGGGCTTCCCAGGTGACACGGTGGTAAAGAACCCTCCTGCCAGTGCAGGAGACAGAAGGGAACAGGTTTGGTTCCCAGGTTGGGAAAATTCCCCTGGAGTAGGAAATGGCAACTGACTCCAGTATTTTGACCAGGAAAACTCCATGGACAGGGAAGCCTGGGAGGCCACAGTCCGTTCATGGAGTTGCAGAGTCAGACACAACTGAGCGTACACACACACACACACACACACACACATTGTTAACTGTAGTTACGGTACTATACATGGTGTGTGTTAGTAGCTCAGTCATTTCCAACTCTTTACGACCCCTGTAGCCTGCCAGGCTCCTCCACCCATGGAATTCTTCAGGCAAGAATATTGGAGTGGATTGCCATTTCCTTCTCCAGATACTATACACAACATCACTCCAGAACTTTTTAATCTTATAACTGGAAGCTTTTACCTCTTGATCAATTCTGCCCATTTCACTTTATTCTTGATGAGTATTAACTGGTTAGAGAATTCTCGGTTGCTAAGTGTCTACTTTATGTACATTAATGACTTCATTTCGTTGGTTTCAACTTTAGTTCATAAAAAGTCAATGTCAATCCTACCGCTGCTCTTTTTTTAATTTATTTTTTAATTGAAGGATAATTGCTTTACAGAATTTTGTTGTTTTCTGTCAAACCTCAACATGAATCAAACATAGGTATACATATATCCCCTCCCTTTTGAACCTCCTTTTAAAAATAATCTTTTTTTCTGGATGCTGTTAAGATTTTCTCTTTAACTTTAGCTTTCTACAAATTTCCTATATGTGAGTGTAGTGTTTTCCTTTTCCTTTTTATTTCTCAGTCGTACATGGAAGTGCTTGGACAGCTTGAATCTGTGCATTTTATTAGTGAGGAAAATTTTCAAGGATGATTTTTTTTTAATGTTCTCTTTAACTATTATATTTCATCGTGTTCATGACACCATCAGTTATAACTTATGTAACCAATAATAGGAAAAATAAACCCATGCTCAACTAAACTCTGACATATACCTTTGTCATTTAAAATTTTTATCTCATGCTTGTTGTAGAAGTTCTTTTTTGTAGACAAAATTGTGTTATATATCAGTGTTCATACCTGTATTAGTCAGGGTTCTCCAGAGAAACAGAAACAACAGGCTGTGAATATTTATAGACAGAGATTTACTTTAGGAATTTGCTTATGTGTTAGTGGAGGCTTCCTGAGTCCAAAATCTGCTGGGGAAGCCTGGCAAAGTGCAGACTCTGGAGAGTTACAGTTAGAATCCTAAAGCGGTCTGTTGGAGAATTCCTTCTTGCTTAAGGGAGGCCAGCCTTTTTGTTCTATTCAAACCTTCAATGGATTGCCTACCCTCACTGTGGAGGGCAATCTCCTTTACTCCTAGTCCACCGATTTAAATGTAAATCTTGTCCAAAAACAGCTTACAGAAACATCCAGAATAATGTCTGACCTATATCTGAGCGTTGTTGTTTAGCCAAGTGAACACATAATTAACCATCATACTACCCAACAGGGACAATAAAAGCAGAAGAAATTACCTACACAGCTATTCTTCTTGCCATGAAGAATCCAAGTCTTTTGGATTACTTTTTAGCTGTCTATGTACGTCGTTGTTGTTGTTTGGTCGCTCAGTTGTGTCCAACTCTTTGTAACCCCATGGACTGCAGCACACCAGGCTTCCCTGTCCTTCACTATCTGCCAGAGTTAGCTCAAACTCATGTCCATTGAATCGGTGATTCTGTCCAACCATTTCATCCTCTGTTGTCCCCTTTTCCCCTGCGTTCAATCTTTCCCAGCATTAGGGTCTTTTCCAATGAGTTGGCTCTTCACATCAGGTAGCCAAAGTATTGGAGCTTCAGCTTCACATCAGTCCTTCCAATGAATATTCTGTATATAGCATTTCCTCAAAGATTCCATAAAGGAAATAAAAGCTGTCAGTGACTGGCTTTGAAATTATGTAGAAACAACATCCTACTGACTTGTCCTTGGAAATGTTGTTAAACATGTCTGATCCATCTCCTTCACCCCTCCTCCATAAATACTTTGTTTCCTAGTAGGTGGTAAGTGTGCTCCACTATTGTCTTTGAAATTGTATGCCATGCCACTGACCCCTGTTCTGAAAGTCTGATGTTCTCACTTGATACTCACATGCACAGGCAATGATAATTGATAACCACTGTCCAGCTCCAATAAAAGTAAAACACATGCTGATTTCAGAAAAGATAAAATGTGAAAAAAAAAATGTATCTCAGCAACAATGAAATAACTGATAGCCCCTGCCTTTTCTCTCTCTCCTCTTTTTCTAGGACTCCAATTAAATGCATACTAAACTTATATGTTTAAGCATGTTTCTCCCTTATCTTCCATCCTTTCATTGATGCTAAATCATACCTTTGGGGTCTTTAATTTTTTTATTGCATTTTTCAGTTCTAGCATTTCTAGTTGATACTCTTGCAAATAGGCGATGTCCTGATTTTTACCATTTCCAGTTATTTGTTGAAATTTTTGTCTTTTATCTCCAAGAGTATTGCAGATACTGTTTTGCAGTTATAGTTTATGAAAAGACAAAGGGCTTTTTTATTAGTAAGTAAATGCACTGTATGGAATACAAACCATACTGCATGACTCCCAACTGTATATGCTGCTGCTGCTGCTGCTGCTAAGTTGCTTCAGTCATGTCCAGCTCTGTGCAACCCCATAGATGGCACCCCACCAGGCTCCCCGATCCCTGGGATTCTCCAGGCAAGAACACTGGAGTGGGTTGCCATTTCCTTCTCCAATGCATAAAAGTGAAAAGTGAAAGTGAAGTCGCTCAGTTGTGACTGACTCCTAGTGACCCCAGGGACTGCAGCCTACCAGGCTCCACCGTCCATGGGATTTTCCAGGCAGGAAAACTGGAGTGGGTTGCCATTGCCTTCTCCGCAACTGTATATAGTGTACTATAAATAGTTACACACAACATATCATAAAGACTTGATGGTGGATTCTGCTATCAGCTTCTTGTTCTTCCCTGCTAAGGAAGTAGTGAGGCTTAGTGGTCATGAGCAAAGTGAGTTAAACAGACATGCGTTAGAGTTCTGGCTGTGGAATCTTGAGCAGTTACTTAAATCCAGGAGACTCAAGAGATGTGGGTTCTATCCCTGGGTTGGAAATATTCCCTTTAGGAGGAAATGGCAATCCACTCCAGTATTCTTGGCTGGAAAATCCCATGGACAGAGGAGCCTGGCAGGCTATAGTATGGCAGGGGGTCACAAGGAGTTGGACACGACTTAGCTACTATGCACAAACACTGTCTTTATCAATACAATTAAGATAATAACAATAGTGATCTCAAAGGATTGTATTGGTTCAAGTTAGAGTAAGTAAGTATGGATTGAATATGTAGGGCACTAATTTAGTCACATTGTCAGTATTGGACAAATGTTCTCTTTAATTACTAGGAAATTGTTGGTTACCACCAGCCCCTTATCTGGGACAGTCTTTGTTTGCCTTCAGGAATTCTGTATCACTGGTGCTGTGATGTCTGCTGTTTCTTCCAGAATCTTTCCACTGAGTCTTGATCTTTGCTGATACATTTGCCTAAAAGTTTGTGCTTAAGGTACATCTTTGATTTCTATTTAGTCTTTATCCACTAATACACAGTCTAGTAAGTCTTGCTTCCTTTCCTTTCATCCTGCTCTGCAAAATGCTGGCCATGCAGCATGCTGCAGCTTTCTGTTCTCTCTAATGGGACTTGAGGGGGCAGAGAGGAAGAAGAGAGCAGTCATGGGAAGAATTGGAAAAGAACATGTAAATTCCCTCAGGCAATACAAGTTACTTCCTGTCCACAGTCCAAATCAGAAACAGATCCTCCAGTGCATAGAAGCAAGGGTGCTGAGATAACTCCTGGGCCACTCCACACACGTGGCTCCTAGAGGAGACACACAGATGTTTCCGCTGTTTTGTGTGTTTCTGTTATTTATACACACATTTCAAATCTCCAAAGCGGGATGGGGAGTTGTGCCCACCAGTGCATCCTGAGAGGATTATAGGGGAGCCCTGGGCCATCACAGAAATGAAAAATGTCAGCTGCTGTGCGGAAAACTGGGTTCAATGTGGACTAACCCCAGGAGATGCCCTAATGCTGTGAAAATGCAGAATCCTCAAGATGACATCTTATTTGCCTTCTGTCTCCTTAAAGCTGACTGCAAGCAAGTTCTAATTAGTTGAGTTTAGGGTAATAAAAATGGAATCTCTGTGAAGATAAAGGTCAGGACTTATTTATTTCTATGTCCCCATGGCAACCTCTGAACCTGATACATTATTGCTGCTTCTTAATGCATCAACAATTGTATTGTTGAATTTGATCTACTCCAAATTATTTAATCCACGGCTAATCCATGTTTAAGTAACAATACATGCTTTGTTAACTCTAACATAACTTTTGATGAAGAAAAAATAAAATACTTCTAAAAATACAACGAGATAGTTTCAAGGAATCTACCACAGTTATCAGTTATATCACTTGAGACCTTTAGCAACTCATTTCTCTCCTCAGTTGGAGCTGTTTCATTCTCACAGAATTGTATAGTGAAGATTAATATGGTGTGAAAAATTATACTTCTTTCTTTAAAAATTCATATTTAGTTTTATCTATGACATAAACACAGGTACTGGTTCTGGCCCTCTTGGAGGAAAGTTCACTATTGCTTTTTGTTCCAAATGTTTTTCCCAGGCCTTACCTCAGTAATAACCACTGGGAAATATTTAGTGCCTTGCTGTGTGCATAGCCCTGAAAGAAATGTAATGACAGTCATTTGGGGACAGAAATCAGATCCCTCTCATTATTAACCTTCTTCCTGGCCAAGGCTAATCCCTCCACCTGTGCTCTGGGCCCCCGCCCCCCCCCCCAGTCCCAGCCCCTCCTGAAACCTACTCCATCAGGTATACCTTTTCTAACCCTGGCTCCCTATCTCCCTCCTTCTTTAGGCTCCTTCTCATAACTTGGTTCTGTAGTTCATTATGCTTCCATGAAACACCTGCCATATGACCAGCACAAAGCTGGACACTGGGACAGGTTTAAAGAATGATAAACTGTCATCTTGCCTTCTAGATTCTAGAAGCTCACACAGTAGAGTTTGAGAGGTTGACGAATAAATAAATATCAAAGTACATGCGTGTGGTAATCAAGGCTTCTAAAAGTTGCCATGGGAGCAAATATGCTCGCATCTGACCTAAAACAATTACAGTCCTCTATTCTGCCTTTTATTGTGAGCTTCTTGAAGTAATATTAAGACATATATCTTGCTAAGCATCCGGTACTGTGCTGTGTCTTTATCTACAGTGTCTCTCTTTTCCCACAACAAATTCAGAGCTAAGTTCTATTATTATTCTCAGTCTATAAATGAGGGAACAGAAGGAAAGAGACATTCCATAACTTGCTTTAAGATCATACAGCTACTTGGTAATACCTCCTTGGATCAGTTAAGGTGATTTCAGTTGCAAAGAACAACAAAAACCCTTAAGTTGGATTAAATAATCAAGAGAATATTTTGGTTTAAACTGAAAGAAGTAGGGTGAGCTTCAGGTAAAGTTTGTCCCAGCAGCTCAGTGATGTCACCACAGGCCCACATTCTTTCTCCTTTGTCTTCCATCCTATTGGCTTTAAGTATTAAGCTGACTCTGCTTGTAGTAATAGAATGACTACTGCAATATCTTGCACAGCATGTCCCCTACTTCTTATCCAGAAGAAAGAAGTCTGTCTTTCAGCATCAAACAAAGATTCCGGGCTTCCCCCCTGGTTCTGTCACTTCTATCCTTGGCCCAAACACTGCCTCAAGGAGAATTGGATGCTGAGAGATAATGCATGTTGCCTCCTGTACCACAGAGTTACTGGGAGGATTTGATGGATGTCAATACTTAGCACAGGAGAGCTGGGCTTATTTCCCAGCCCATGCAGCCACAGCATCCCCTTTTGGGAGCTTCCCTGGTGACTCAGATGGTAAAGGATCTGCCTACAGTGTGGGAGACCTGAGTTTGATCACTGGGTTGGGAACATCCCGAGAAGGGAATGACTACCCACTCTGGTCACAAAGAGAGTTGGTCATGACTGAGTGAGTGACACTTTCACTTTTTCTTTCGATACTTAGCACTGTGCTGGGATATAGAACTGCTCATAGAGGTTGGTTGTTGCTGCTGTTATTAACTACTGTATTACACATTGTCATGAATGAACTATTAAGGATGATTCTTGTGAGGGTCACAAGAGAATGCAATGATCTGAATGTCACCCCACAATTCATGTATTGAAATCCTAATGCCCTATGTAGTGATGTTGGTAGGTTAGGCCTTTGGGAGGTGCTTAAGCCTCATGAATGGGATTACTCCCTCATAAAAGAGGCTCTAGAGAGACCGCTAGACTATTTCTACCATCTAAGGACACAGCGAGAAAAACCAGCTGTGAACCAGGAAGAGGACCCTCGCCAGAAAGCGACCGTACTGACACTTTGATCTTGGCTTTTCCAGCCTCCAGAACTGTGAAATAAATTTCTGTTTTTATAAGACACCCAGTTTTATAAGCTACCTCTGGTATTTTGTTATAGATGTCCAAACAGAATAAGACAACTATCATCATTATTGTGACTATTGTTGTTAACTCATTTGTTATATATTCATGTATTTAACATTTATATATTCATTCAGCCAATATTTGTTGAGCAACTTTAATGCTATATGCACTGTTCTAGGTGCAGAGGATACAAAAGTGAAGAAAACCAAATCCCTGTTCTCCTGGGGCTGACCTTCTGAGAGATCAGTGCATAAGTAAACACATAATAAAGCAAATAGAAATCGAATGTAGACTGTGAAGAATAAAGAGGGGTGTGGGATACAGAGTGACGTGAAGAGTGCATTTTTATAAAGAATGGTCAGAGAAGACCTCACTGGTGAGTGACATTTGAGTCTAAAGAAGTAAACCTGTGAACTATGTGGGTATCTGAGAAAAGAACTCTCCAAGGAGAAGGCACAATAAACGCTTTAATTCCTGTGTTTGCTTCTAGCTTTCAGGGATCCAGGAAAATGCAGGAATCATGGGAAATTTCTGGCAGTATCACCAGTATGAAGATGGGGAGTTCACAGAGCCACTATAATATTTAATATGTCTTAAAATTCACAGATCTCTGCCACTGCCCAAGAAGTAATAATAGAGCTTAGGCTTTTCTTCCTCCTTCCAACTTTGCACACTAGCGCTCTGGTGGAATGCTCCAGCTCTATGCTAGTTGGCTGCTAACAAAGGTTTCTGAGGAATGTTGTTTCCAGTCCTTCAACCCCTTCACTACAGGAGAAAATGGAACTGAGTTGTCAAAGACATTGTACTATTTTTGACACTCTCGTTTGTGGATTCTAGAAGGTTAGATGAAGACTATGCCTCTTCTTTCATGAATACAACTTTCTCAGCTAAGTTTTTTGTTTGTTTCCATTTATATAAACTTCAATAACAGGAAAATCTTATTGTGATACAAATCAAGATTGTTTTTATCTTTGGTAGAGTAGTGACTAAAAAAGGGCAAAGAGAAGCAGCTTTCTTAGGTGCTAGCAGATTTTCGTTTTCTCAGCTAAAATTTTGATGGGAATTAGGTTGCACACAATTTAAACTCTGGTGTGTGTCCAGGACCTGGAATTTGGGATGACTGAAGGCTTATCTATTTTTAGTCCTATCTGTGAGAATAATAAGGCCAAGAGTCTATGATGACAACTAAAAAGCATGGCCAGTGGTCTCAGTTGTCAGGCCGCTCCACTGATGCACACTAGGTGTGCCATAGAGTTGGAGTAACATTGATGTTGCATAAATGTTAGGCATTAGGCTTTTGCTCGATTATGAGCGATTGTGACCAGGTAACACCATTGTTCTTCAGGTGTGTGAAAGTGGCAAAGCTTTAGGGATAAGCCTGCAGATGATGATCACAGACAGACCAGGGTCTATGTATATGCACTTGACTCATGGTAAACATTCAGAAGATGGTATCCTCTGATGTAATAAGGATATGGGCAATGTCCAGACATATTCTCTCTACTTATTTTTACCTGATTATAGCTTCTTATTGTTCCCTGATGTGAAAGATATCATCCTCTGTTTAATACCAACCAGAAAATGTTGATTATTCTTAAGGAGAAGACTGCACTGGATTTTTGAGAAGCTTTACCCAGCCAGTCGGAAAGTGTTAGTCATTTCAGTGACCGTCCAGCTGTTTTCGACCCCATGGACTGTAGCCTGCCAGGCTCCTCTGTCCATGGGATTCTCCAGGCAAGAATACTGGAGTGGGTAGCCATTTTTTTCTCCAGGGCCTCTTTCCAACCCAGGGATCAAACCCAGGTCTCCTTCATTCCAGGCAGATTCCTCACCATCTGTGCCACCAGGAAAATCCAGCCAGTCTATGTCCCTGATATTAAGGGTCCTGAGGTTAAAACATGTTTGCTCTTTAGCATTTCACTGTGTAAATGTTTCAGTGGTCAGTTGAAATTCCATTGCAAGTGTCTTGATCATTCCTTCCATTTTTCACATCCATTGGTTCCAAAGCAGGAAGCCAGTCTTAACTAAACACATAAACAAAAACTCTGGAGAAAGTAGCACTGGGTCACCGCTTGACATTTGCCCCAAGAAAAGGCAAGTCCATCAATATGCTGTCTCTCAAATGAAAAATTTGAAAGGCCTGGTTCAACTGTAGAAGACCCTTCCATCTGTTCAGGTCAATACTAACTCTCTGTTCATGCAACTGAGGCTGATTGTGACCACAAAAATGATGGAAATAGTTGACATAAATTCAAATTCAGACCTCTGGTGCAGATAGTCAACTTCCATTACTACATCTATAATGCATTTATATTTTGATTTTGATTTTTTTTTTTTTTGGTCACTAAATATTAACTCTATAAAGACAGGGTTAATGCTCTATTCACCTTTAAATGCCCTACATCAAAATGGTGCCTAGCAAAAGTAAGTGTTCAATAGATGCATTATACATTATATGTGAAGAAATAAATGAATGAATGAAATGTTGTCTGGCTCAGATATAAACATGAGACTTTTCCAATTGGACTGGGGACATGAGTGAGTTTAAAATTCCTAACTAGAAAAAAATGGTATCTCCTGATCTCTGCTCATTGACCCAGAAATGGCCTTTCAACTTCTCATCAATCCTCTTGTTACCTAATATCCCTTAGTAAATGGGCTCTTGAGGGGGAGAAATGGGCAAAATGTCTACAGTAAATGAGTAAAAAGTGCAGCGGGATAATATTATGGAACTAAATCTTACAGAATTGTTATGTATCAGTCACTTGAGAGGAGAAAAAAACTTCAGATTTTGGGGCATTTCAGTGCAAAGATGATGATGTTTGGGATCCTTTCCATTGACCTCAAAGCTCCAATCTATTTTCTTATATTTACTAAGGCAGAAATAATCTGCCCTGCAAAACTGACAAGAGGCTATTTCACACACAAACACACACAAAAGCTATATTAAGCAACACAACTCAGCTCAAGGAAAGAAAAATTAAAAACAAAAGAAGGATACTGGAGTTGCAAGACTTGGATTCAATTTCTGACTATGCCCATTTGTACTTGGTGATCCCAGGGCATTTTACATTGCTTCTCATCTGTAATATGGGGCTAGATTTCTGTCTAACAAAGTCGTCATGAGAACTGAGTAAATTTATTACTAATGAGTAAATTCTTTATTACTTAAAAATACCTTTTAACTAATAAAGTTCTATATAAATGTGAAGTAATTTTTTTTTCAAGAGACAGGTGATGACAGTGAAGGCAAGCAACATTTTTATAGTGAGGCTATATCATTTTAAAAACATAAAACAATAAGGTTATACCTATCTACATGTATATATCTAGTAAAAATTCAGTTCACAAGTTCAGGAGCACAGAAATGCAACTTTCCTTTAGTCGAACTTAATCTACATGTAGTTCATTTCAATTCTGAGGCAGAAAAACTTAGTTTTGGTCAATTCAGGGTAAATCAGCCAGTTTGGTGGTTGCATCTGTGTTTTTTGAGGGAGTTCATGGAATGTCACGGGCTTCCGTGGTGGCTCAGTGCTAAAGCATCTGCCTGCCAACGCAGAAGATGTGGGTTCAATCCCTGGGTCAGAAAGACCCCCTGGAGAAGGAAATGGCAACCCACTCTAGTTTTCTTTCCTGGGAAATGCCATGGACAGAGGAGCCTGGTAGGCTATAGTCCATAGGATCACAAAAGAGTCAGACACAGCTTGGCAATGAAACAACAGTGGGGTGTCACAATATCAGATGTGGCACCTGGTCCCCAGTCATCAGCTGTCCCTGCCAGCAGCCATCCACAGAACATGTGTCACCCATCAGCATGCTTCCACCTGGCTTCACTGGGAAGGGTGCCTCTGGACTCTCTTCCCTAAAGAAGCCCCATTGACAAAAATGTGTCCTCATTGCTCAGTGGTGGTGACTGCACAGGAACACATCATGGTCAAGGTGAGGCTGGTCCTGAAGTTTCTGTTATCTAGAAGAAAACAAGGACAACGTTGAAAACAAGCCATCAGAGAACTCTCTGCCTATCTAAAGACCTTAGAGATCTGGAGGACACTCACCCTCGTTGTACCAGAGGAGACCCAGAGATCTTTGACTTTCTCACAGTTGACCTGACTCCACTGATCCCAGACCATGATTTCCTCTTTTGAACCATCATTCATTGTGTGCGCTGGCACCTGAGAGAAGACAAATGAACACACCAGTCCTCAGAATTCAAGGAAGCAGCTAGCCCCTGAATGCAGAGTCGTTTTTTCTGGTCTTTAAACAACTACAACTTAAGTTTCTTTGGAATGATATTTATATTCTTGGTTTGAATAGTCTTCAGTCCTGTTTAGTGTGTGGTGGATATAAACACGGCAAAAACAAATGTGTATAAGAATGTGTGCTCCGAGCATAGTGTTGAAGTCTTACCATTGAATGCAGCACAATATCAGTAACTTAAATTCAAAATGTTACTGAGTATGCTCATGGTGACAAGTCCTGAGCTAGTTTCCAGTTCTTTACAAAGTAAAATACACTGATGTGGCCCCAAAATGTGCAGAGCGGAAGCATTGAGTTCATGTGTCTTTTCTGGCCGGTAATGGGGCATAGGGCAGAGTATGTGGGCATGAAAAGGAGGAGAATCAAAGCCACTATTCACTGAGCCCTGGGGAGGCACCATGCACTGGTCATTTCATCCTCACATCTCTGTATGGAAAGTTCCAGCACATGCACCCCAGGATCCCCCCGAAAGACAGCAACGCAAACCATACACTTCAAAACATTAAATACAGCTTTTGTTGCTTCTTCGTGCAAGATGTTTCTAATACAATCTATTCCCTTCAAAGACACGGTGGAGAATGGTGGGGGGTGGTTTGAGCAATGTAGTTTTTATTTTTACATTTTAGTTCAGACTGGAAAATTGGTATTTCATTGCCAAATCAATCAGGAACACATTTATTACTTAATGTTGTTTGAAATAATATCTACAATGCTCAAAGTCTCAATTAAAAGCATAAAATTCTTTCAAGCTCAAAATCAAAACAATAACACAAATATAAACTGCATTTTATGCTCTCTTAATATTTCACTATGTGACTATAGATGAATATTTCTCTCTCCCTTTCTGTCTCACTCTCACTTTCTCTGCCTTTGTTTTTGTCACCTGGCAAATGAGGAAATTGAAGTAGTGCCTTAAATCATCTCTAAGTTCCTTTCATGTGATTAAATATAACTATTTATATTAGGCTTGTAAATAGCAGGTGGTGATGACGGGTTTTGAGCCCTGCTGTCGTATGCTATAATGGTTATCGGTAGAGTTATTAGGCTTTGTTTCTCAACGGGGGAATTTGGTTGTGACAAGAATAAGGATGCAACTCTTCCTTGTGAAGAGGGTACCGGCACACACTCACAGCCAAGTCTTGGAAATGATAGCTGCTGCCACAAGCTGAATGACAGTCACATGCCAGGCACTCACAAACTTTATCTCATTTCATCATTGTAAGAACCTGCTGAAACAAATGTCTGGAAAAATCAAATGACTTTCCCAGGGTAACACAGCTAGTAATTTGCAGCCATTCACACAAACAATTCATGCTCATTCAAAAGGGGTTGCCTTGATGTTGGGCCTGGGCTAGCTGGGCACTGCTCCATTGCGACACTGGGCTAGTGGGACTAATTTGGAAACTGTCTGGAGGCAGAGGCTGTTCACACCCTCTCCCCTGTGACCCTCCTACTGCAAGCCTGGACCTTGGTGCGGTGCTACATGCCCTGTTCCCTCACACAAGACTCACATATTTTGGGGACAGAGCCTATTGACATGGATGCACTATCCTGTGGAGGGCTTTTCAACATTGAAAATACCACTTAAAAATTAAGAGATTCTGCCTCAAGATGCAGATTTCCAGCTTTGCTTCAAAAACCTGAAGACTTGGAAACACTGAATCCTATATTTTAGGCTGGCAACACCAAACTGGAGCCAGGGCTGCTCTCTGTCTATACTGAAACTTTACACAAACTAGAAAAAAGGTGTTCCTCTGGGCTTCTGGAGGCTAGTGGGCTCACAGCTTGGTGAGGAGAGAACAGGCTGGTTCTCACCCGCTTACCTCCACAGCCCGTGTCCTTGGGCACAGTTGTTCACGTGGCCGAGCGGCTGACCGAGCAGCTCCTCCTCCAGATAGAACATCCACTCTGGTTAATACGATCTTTAACATTCCCTTAATCCTCCCCAGCTTTGAGACCCAGTGCCAATTAAACAACTGAAAATCAATGAACTTGCAGAATTCTGAAGCCAGCCCACTTCATTCATTTCTCTTGTCTGCTGGCCCCTGTTGGATAAAATCTATGAACTTCCAGAATTCTGAAGCCAGCCCACTTCATTCATTTCTCTTGTCTGCTGGCCCCTGTTGGAGTTTTCATTTGCAACCCTCAATTTAATGAGTTATGGGAAAAGAGTAGCGTGATGGCTTTCATATCTATCTACAAGATATTCAAAAGATGTAGAATGGCGAACAGGCAGGCATAGGCTAGAGGAAGCAAACATGAGTGCAGTTGATCCCAACCATTTCAGAATTTCTGCTTGTGAGCTTGAGGGTGTGAGTGTGTGTGTGTGTGTGTGTTTACTCTCTAAGTTGTGTCTGATTCTTTTGTGACTCTATGAACTGTAGCCTTCCAGGCTCCTCTGTCCATGGGAGTTTCCAGGCAAGACTATTGCTGGCTTGCCATTTCCTTCTCCAGGGGATCTTCCCTACCCAGGGATCAAATCCACATCTCTTTGTGTTTCCTGCATTGGCAAGCAGATTCTTTTACCACTGAGGTACCAGGCTGGTGAAGTCAAGTTCCTCCACTCCATGGGCCCAATTGGACTTCCAGAGGCAGCTCCCCTGCTCATTCCATCTGCTTTGCCTCAAGCTCATAGCTCAGACACGATTGATTTACTCTTACTTTCTCATAAATCCCTCTCATGTTCCCTTTACTGTCCTATCCTCATTCCTCAGATAGCACTGGCTTACACATCCATGCCATCACCTCCACATTTGATCATTCCAACTGGAGGCTGCCCATTAAGGTAACAAGCCTTTTGCTCAGTTAATCCTATTACACCCTATTGTAGGTTTGAATTGTGTTCTCCAAGAAGATACGTGCAAGTCCTAAACCCCAGTATTTTAGAATGTGACCTGATTTGGAAATAGGGTTGTTGCAAGCATAATTATTCACATTAGGTCAGAATGGAGTAGGATGCACCCTTAATCCCAGATGACTGATATCCTTATAAGAAGAAGAGAAGAGACACAGAAACGCCTAGACAGAATTCCATGAGACTACAGAGATGATGTATCTGGAAGCCAAGGAAAGTCAAGGATTGTTTCCAGCCATAAGCTGGGAAAGAAGCAAGGGATAGTTTCTCCCGCAATGCCTCCAGAAGGAACCAACCCTGCTGATACTTGGATTTTGAACTTCTGGCCTCTAAAGCAATGAGAGAATACATTTATGTTATTGCAAGCTGCCAAGCTTGTGGTCACTTGTTAAGGCGGCCATAAGAAGGCAGGATACTCAGCTTCATCAAAATCAGTGCTGATCCGGGAGCTCGGGCCAGTCCCGAGTGTGGCTAGGATTTGTTTAAAAGGACAAGACCCAGCAGGGACCCCTTAGCTTTGGCCTACTTTCTAGTCTGGGTGTAGTGAGCAGATTGGAGACCGTAATTTTTTCTTTCTGTACCTTAAATATAAAAAGGTCTTTGTTTTTCCCTAACTTGCAGTCTGCCTCTCCCTCCCCTCCCTGCCCCCCCAACCCCCAGCATCTCTCTGGTAGTGTGTTGAGAGCAACATCTCCCTGCGTGGATGCTCTGACTCACTCCTTTTCAATAACACCCTCTTCCTTGATAAATCAATACCCTGACCAAAGGGATGATGCATTTAGGTCATTAAGCAAAGTAGCTAGAAGAAATAAGATACAGCTTCATTTACAAGGTATTTTTTGCTTTTGCTCTTATTTACCTGGAAAATGTAATTAAAGTACAACTTCTAAAAAACCGACTAATGAGAAAACTGATTAGACAGAGCTGTGATGGTTAAGCAAGGAAGCCAAAAAAAAAAAAAAAAAGGTGGAAAAGGAGCTCTCCTGGGAAGACAGGGATTGTCTTGGGCAAATCACATCCCCTCTCTGAACTTCACTTGTCTAAGGGTAAGTGATGGAATAGAGATTCTGTTTTCTGAATCTCTGCTCTCGAGTTCTATTGCTCCCTGTCTTAAAAACAAAAATGAGCAAACAAACCATACTCCAATAAAAATTAAAATGATTTAAAAAAAGAAGAAAAAGAAAAAGGGGACTTCCCTGGTAGTCCAGTGGCTAACTCCATGCTTCCAAGGCAGGGGGCCAGGGTTCAATCCCTGGTTGGGAACTAGATCCCGCATGCAGCAACCAAGAGATTACATACTGTCTCTAAAGAGCTCATGTGCCACAACTGAGACCTGGTGCAGCCAAATTAATGTATGTGTGTGTGTATATGTGTGTGTGCGTGTGCATATACATATATATATGTACATAATGAATAATGTTAAATAGAAAGGAAAACAATATGCAAAGCCCTCAGTCTTCAGGTTTCCTTCTTTTCAGAGCTTGTTCATTAAGGACATGACTGTCTTTGGATGATGAGTTTTGTCATTTTTGAGGCAGGCTATGGACGTTAACCTACTAGGCCTGCTCACCAGAGGTACCGAGAAGCTACAAATGGCGTTGTCACCAGTAAACCAAGGCACAGACATTTTCAGGTAATGACACTTTAAGAATGATTGGAGGCAAAAATCTATTAGGTAAGGAAAGTTGAATGCAGAATTCCACATTCACGCCTTTTAATTTGCTCTCTGTTTGTCTCTCTCCTCTTTCTCACATACTTTCTCTGTAAAATGTATTTATTCAATTTTTATGGAAGAATGATCAAATGAAGATAAGCAAAAAGAAAAAAAAATAAGAAACATGCATAATCTCACCACTAAAGAAATATTTTCAGCAGTTTTGTATTTGCTTTTGGATGTGGCTTGGTGCATGTGTGTGTGTGTGTGTGTGTGTGTGTGTGTGTGTGTCTATGAGAGAGGGAAATACAACTTCCAAATTAACTTTGCAAAGAAACACAAGAATTTTTATGAACTTTTATAAACCCTTAGTTTCAGAGCACAGCTTCTTTCTAGTTAGACTATATTCAGAAAGTGAATACTATATTTTAATCAGTGCTAACAGCCCCATATTTATGGAGTCTCTGAGAAAAGCCACTTTATAATGTTGCTCTTTTATAAGGAGACCACGTGGCAATCTATGGGCAGGTCATGTGTAGTTGGGATAACCGAAATTGGTGGACACATGTCCCAGTCTCTGCTACACAAGCAAGACCCACAAGAGCTTTTGGTTCCATCACTGATGGATGTTTCTTGAACATCAAGAGTATGTTTTGGGCTGGCCAAAAAGTTCATTGGGTTTTCTGTAACATCTTACCCGAGTGACATATTTGGCTAACTTGATACAATCTCATAGTCTACATTGAGGAATGACCCCAAAAAAGCCTGAAAAAACTTATAGTGGAAGTTTAAGAGAAATAAGTTCTGGAATTCACTTCTTTTAAACTAAAATCTAACACTAAAATTAATATGTAAAATATAAAAGCAGACTGTTCTAGAGGATGCAGAGGTAAAGACCTGGAGATCCATCTGTTAGTTTTTCCCAAGCGGCCCCTAAGGAAAACCAACAGGTCCAGAAGACCTATGAAAGCATAGATGGGTTTGTGATTATGAGTGAGTGGGGTCGGTCATGGTGAGGAAACCACAGCAAATAGGCCGTCTGTGTGCCGGGCACTCTCACTGGGGTTTTGCCTCTATCAGTTAATTTAATCCTCACAACAAGCTGGCTTTGTTGTTACAAGCATTCCTATTTGATGGCTAAGGATATGAGGTTTGGAAAGATAAAATGACTTACCCAACATCTCATAGCTATATTTGGCAGGCCTGAGACTCAGATGTGACTTCAGCCACCTCCACCATCCTCCACTTCCACCATCCCTCACCTCCACCATGACAACTCTTACACCTAATAGGATGCAAGAGTTAAGTACTACACAGGGGAAGCAGTAGAATTACAGCCAGAGGTCTGGGCATAACAAATTCTGAGTCTAGCCATTGGAGTACGACACAAAAAAGATGCATCTTCCAGGTAGAACATAGTCAACTGAAACTGATATATGCTGACAAATGCACTGTGTGTGAGGAACCCTGAGCATGAAAGCTCTTATTGTTTAGAAAATCTTCCTAGAGGGGAGGATGACTTGATTTAAAGTAATGCTTGGTAGCCTCAGAGGATCTCCCTCTCAAATACTTCTTAATTACTGTGTTGTCTTAACTTATTTCCACAGCTTTTTGATACTACTCCCGCCAGGAGGAGAGCTTAACTCCTCATCCCCCCCAAAGTTACAAGATGTGGGTAGTACATTAAATATCATAACAGGGAACTGAATTAAGCTGGTCTGACAATTAAAGCAAAACATGAAGGATATTAGATTTCACTGTTGTCATTCCTTGACAAGAGAAAACCAAATCATTCCTTTGCAGAAGCAAAAACAATTTTTGTTTGTTTGTCTGTTTCTTTTACTACCTTTAAGGTGGTAACAATCATGGAGGTCTTTTATTATTTCATTGGTGAACAAACAAGAAACTTTCTAAAAGGCAGAGAGACTGTCCAAATAGATGATCCTTGTGCAGCTCTTTATAAAAGGTCTTCATGTTTACAATCAAACTGTAACTCGATGAAGGCATTCCTACAAGGTCGGAGATAATGTGGACAGATTGTTTGTTTTATGACCCTTCTGCATTGATTCTGAGAAAATTGCCTTGAAGAATCGAAAAGAATGAATAGCTAAGCACCACTTTTATCACACCTCTCTCTTACTAAAAAGGTTTCAATTATTCTCTATTTCCTACAGGTTTTTAAAACTAAATATCCTATAGTAAAAGAGCTGTACCTCAGAGACTCATTAGAGAATCCCATCATAAACTATTTGCACTCCAGCATTTGCCAAAGGTTTGTATAGTACTGACTTTGGCTGTTGACAAGTATCTAGTGGATTTGTTAAGGAAAGGGTGGAAAGAGGCTCAGCTGGACTGGACTATGACAGAGTAATGAGTCGGTTTGCTACTGGGGTCTTCTCAGCACCAGGTGATATGTTATCTTGGAAAGGGAATGAATAAACTTACAGTTACTGTGGGGGAAGGGGGGAGGGATATATTGGAAGACTGGGATTGACATATACACACAACTGTATATAAAATAGATAATAAGGAGCTACTGTATAGCACAGGGAACTCTGCTCAGCACACTATAATGGCCAATATGGGGAAAGAATCTTAAAGAGAGTGGCATACTACTACTACTAAGTTGTTTCAGTCATGTCTGACTCTGTGCGACCCCATAGACAGCAGCTCACCAGGCTCCCCTGTCCCTGGGATTCTCCAGGCAAGAACACTGGAGTGGGTTGCCATTTCCTTCTCCAATGTATGAAAGAGAAAAGTGAAAGTGAAGTCGTTCAGTCGTGTCCAACTCTCAGCGACCCCATAGACTGCAGCCTACCAGGCTCCTTCATCCACGGGATTTTCCAGGCAACAGTACTGGAGTGGGGTGCCATTGCTTTCTCCAAAAAGAGTGGCATATGTGTATGTATAACACATTCACTTTATTGTATACCTGAAACTAGCAGAACATTGTAAATCAACTCTCTCTCACATAACACTCAGTTGCATCCAACTCTGCGACCGCAGAGATTGTAGCCCACCAGGCTTCTCTGTTTTTTTAAAAACTAAAGGCATGAAAAGGATGATGGACATTATATAATTTCCTTTAGCTATTAAAAAAGTACTTAATGGGTATCTACCAATGTTCCAGTTTCTTGGGATACATCAATAAACAAAATACATGCATCCACAAAAAGACTGTACCCTCTGATATTTATATTCCAATGGAGATAGACAGTAAGCAGTTAGATGAATAAGTGAGTTTCATAATATATTAGAAGACAGTGGGAAAAAAGGGAAAGTGTTAGTCGCTCAGTCATGTCCAACCCTTTGTGACCCCATGGACTGTAGCCCTCCAGGCTCCTCTGTCCATGGAATTCTCCAGGCAAGAATACTGGAGTTGGTAGCCATTCTCTTCTCCAGGGGATCTTTCCAATCCAGGGATCAAACGTGGGTCTCCTGCATTACAAGCAGATTCTTTACCAGCTAAGCCACCAAGGAAGTGGTAAATATTAAGAAAAAAAGAAAAACAGAGGAGCATAGGAAGATTGGGAATATAGGAGTGGGAGTCTCCAAGCAAGAATATTGGAGTGGGTTGCCATTTCCTTTTCCAGGGACTTTTCCCAACCCAGGGATCAAACCCAGATCTCTCACACTGCAGGCAGACTCTACCATCTGAGCCACCAGGAGCTCCTGGGAATACAGGAGGGCAGGTTATAATTTGAAACAAGTGGTCAGGGCAGCCTTGCTACAGAATTGGAAGCTGAGGAAAGCTTAAAGGAGGTAAGATGAAGCAGTTAGTCATGGAGATATATGAGAGAAAGCTCTCATCAATGAGAGGAAAAGGCCAGAGCTGCAGCACCACCAGGAAGTGAGTGAGCTGGGGTGAAGGATGAGGAGATATGAGGTCAGGAAGGTGCTGGGGGTCTCACAGACTACTGTTGAAGCCTTGGAAGCCACAGGACTTTTCTGAGTAGAGGGATGACTTGCTCTGACTTAGGTCTTAAAAGGGATTCTCTGACTGGGGCAAGGGGAGAAGTAGGAAGCCTAGTTTATGAAAGAAGACCCATGGAGTCATGGATTTAAAGGAGGTCAAATGCCAAGGACTGGTTTGTGAATGACCTTATGTGAGCTGACCAAAGAAGCTATCACAGCCTAGAGGTGGTGAGAGGAAGGCTCTTCCCAGTTTCCCTGGTTACATGTTTCTTAGGTGGGCTTTATCAGTGATAGAATCTGCCTGCCAAGGCAGGAGACACAAGAGATGTGGGTTTGATCTCTAGGTTGGGAAAATCCCCTGGAGGAGGGCATGGCAACCAACTCCAGTATTCTTGCCTAGGAAATCCCATGGGCAGAGGAGCCTGGTGGGCTACAGCCCTTGAGGTCACAAAGCATAGGACACAGCTGAGACATGGCATAGCATAGTATAGGTGGGTAAGTCAGGCTAAAAAGCAATTCCTGGATGTCTTGATAACCATGATGCTGGCTGGCTGTCCTGCCCACTGAGCCTCAGTCCTGTGGTATTTTCACTTTCTTTCAAGATGTGATAGTCTTTAAAATCTCTTTGGTGGCTTATTTCTCAGGGCAGAGACACCCCTAGGGGCCTCCTTCATTTGGAAATGGGGTTGGGAAAAGGGAGCAGTAAGACATTTCTCTGAACAAATCCAGTCTGTTTCCTGGATTCTTTTAAAGTGATTTCCAACACTGTCATACTGGGAACAGGTCTGCCCTCTTATCAGTTAAAGAGGAACTAAAAAGATTCAAACTCACTCATCCCCAGACAGGCCTTTAGAGCAACACTGTCCAGAAGAAATATAATGCAGCCACTTTAAATAGGTTAGTATCCATATTTTAAAATATAAACAGAAAGAGGCAAAATTCATTTCAACAATATATTTTCTTTCACTCAGTATATCTAAAATAGTATTTCAATATGCAAGCAATATGGAGATTGTTAAAGAGATATTTTAAATGCTTTTTTTATACTTAAGTCTTTAAAATCTGGTGTATTTTATGTATTTTACACTTTAAGCAGATCTCAATTCAGACAAGCCCATTTCCAGTGCTCTGTGGGTGGCTACTGTGGCTGGATAGCACAGTTCCAGAACTACAGAGCCCAAGATACCTATATTTCTCTAGGTCAGTTAGCTTTGTTTACAACTGTTTGGTGAATCTCACTATTACAGAGTCCAGGCTCACTCTACTTCTGGATAACAAGGTGTTGAGGCAGAAAATAATGACTTCATTTGGAAAGCCAGCAGATCAAGAAGATGGCAGACTCATGTCTCAAAATAGCCTCTTATTGGGATTGGATGGCAGGTTCTTTTATAGAACAGAGAGGGGGAGGAGTTCAGAAAGTAAAGTAAAAATGTCATATGTCCTGCAAATATCTCCTGGAATAGCCAGCCTTAGAGAGGGGATATGTTCATTTCTTCCTTCCTGTAGCTATCCACAGATGAACAGGGTCAGGATGTTTCCCTGAACAAAGGCACTTCGGTTTAGCATTCAGGCTGAGGGGCAGGGTTCCCAAAGGCAGGCCATTATGTACAGACAATATCCTTTCAGTGAACAAATGCAATGGGAAGCAAAGATTAAAGTAAAGAAACGGATCCAACCTCGAGTCAGATTTTGCTCTTATCTGTAGCCTAGTGATCCACAGGACCTGGACTATCAAATTGGAATTTGGTCATATATGGTAGAAGAAAGGTGGAAGAACCTTGATTATATCCCATCCTCAACTGCAATTTGTCTCCTACTCTCATGTGTAAATGAGAAAAAGCTTTGTACACAGAAAAGCATTTTGCACAAGCTTATTACTATCATACTCACTGCTGGCTCTATCTTTAGAGTGTACACACTGTTCCCACCAGAACATACTTGAAGAGTAAAATGGTACTCAGTGAACAAAAATTCTTCTGTGACAAGAGTAATGGGCTTCCTAACTGTGGTGTTAGAGAAGACTTGAGAGTCCCTTGGACTGCAAGGAGATCCAACCAGTCCATTCTAAAGGAGATCAGCCCTGGGATTTCTTTGGAAGGAATGATGCTCAAGCTGAAACTCCAGTACTTTGGCCACCTCATGCGAAGAGTTGACTCATTGGAAAAGACTCTGATGCTGGGAGGGATTGGGGGCAGGAGGAGAAGGGGACGACAGAGGATGAGATGGCTGGATGGCATCACTGACTCGATGGACATGAGTTTGGGTGAACTCCGGGAGTTGGTGATGGACAGGGAGGCCTGGCGTGCTGCAATTCATGGGGTCGCAAAGAGTTGGACACGACTGAGCGACTGAACTGAACTGAACTGAACGAAAATTCTTCTGTGACAAGGGTGACGGGCTTCATGAGGGGTTTAGCCCCAGGAAGATGTGAAACTCCAACACGAGGCAAACAGATCTTTATTTGAACCAGGTTTTCTCTAATTGTTACTGTCACGGTAATTTATGGCCAAACTTTGGTGCATTTTTCACCGAGGCAATTTTTCACCAGGCCCCGTCAAGGGTCTCCATAGTGCCCATGGTCGTGGCTGGGGGAAGTCACTGAAGCGAACACAGCCAAAAGAGCAAGAACTTGGGCTCCAGAAGACTGCACTTGGCAAGTTGCAGTCTGAGTGGATGAAAGGCAGCTGAGAGGTGTGTCTGCCTGGCTTAAAGAAGACCTTTTACTTCTTTCTAAAGTCAGGCTGTTGAATATATCCAGAAACAAAGTGCTAAAATGGCCAAATAGGTCAAATCAATAAGAAGGATGGGGAAGCAATAGAAGAAAGAATTAAGGAGATATACAGGTATTTTACTAGGCTGTGTGCATCTTGAGGACTGGGTCTGTTTTGTCCACCCACCCCATCCCCCACTTTGTTGAGTGAATGAATGATGTAACTTATACATTTTCTTATTCTGTGACCAAGACAATTGATTCAAACTCTTGTGCCTTACACAAAGCCATGTAGAATTCTAAAGATTGTAAAGTTGGACCAGATGACCTTTAAAGTCTTTATGAGACTCTATGACTCTAATTTGACCAAAAACGAGTTAATGAGCATTAAATACCATAGGCCTAAAAAACACTAGCTTTAACTGAGTTTTAGGGAAGATACTAGGAATAATACTTGTCACATTTTTCTTGGCCCATTTTAGCCCAGGAACTGAATCCAAACTAGTATAAATATGAGGCTCTACTGCCTAAGGAGGGTTTTTTGTGTAGTTATTGTTGGTAGAATATGCACTAGATGAGGAATTTCATGATGCTAGACACTAGCCCTACGTTCTTGTGTCCTGGACAGAACTGGAGTCACTAAGAACTCTGTGGGTCTGGTATTCACAACTGGAATAGGTGATCTGCCAAAAACTATGAGCTCTGATTTTCATATGAGCTTAAGCAGAGAAGCTGCCCAGGGTCATCTCTTTACCCAAGGTCTGTGGGAAACAGTTTTAGGTCCCATAATTCCTCAGGCATTATATAAGATGCCTTGTTCTTTCCAGCTTCTTCAGGCCCAATGTAAATACACAAAATGATTCATATTTGCAGCAGTGAAGGAAATCCAGGACATTCTGGGAAACTCAGGAGAGAAAACATTGGTTTGAAAAGTGAGCAGTTGACAGGCTCAGGGTACAGTCCCAAAAGTAAGTGGGGGGTGTGGAGGGGTTATTTACCTCTAAGCTGTCTCTCCCTCACTTAATCCACCTTACTGCAAGAGTAATTGCCCTGAAATCAAAGTCAAATCAAGTCATTCCCTAGTTCACAACCCTAAATGACTCAACACCTGCAAAATGAAGAATAAACACCTTTGTGAGGGATTTTAGACTGTCGCCCTCTGACCCCAAGCCATCATTTCAACCTCATATCATATTGCATCCCTCCGTGCACTCTGGGTGATACTGCAGACCACTGGGCATCTCATCATTCCTTGAAATCTATGTGTTCCATCCCCCCACATCTGTATCTGAGCTACAATGCCCTCACTTGTCTTTCTCCCAAAAATTTTCTACACTCTTCAAAGACCCACTCAAATAACTCCCCCCAGTATCTATAGTCCACCAAGCATTCTTGATTTAATTTAATTATGCCTCCGATTAGAATTCTCTGTATAAATATCTGCTCCTCCCTTCTCTGTAGCTTTATTTTGGATGACATGGATCACATCCTCTTAATTTTTGTTTTTTCACAGCTCCTATTATTTGATCTTAATCACTGTAGGTGGTAAGATAATGTTTTGTCAGATAAAGGAATGAGGAGCTGACATATCTCTCACTTGAGTTAGCATTCCACCTGACATGGGTGGGATAGGATTTGTGACAAATGCCACACAGCTTGAATAACAGGGGACTACGTGGAAGAAGGTATCTAAGGCAGAAAGAGATTCAAAAGACATACTGGGATGCTGGCTGGGGAGGCAACATGGCCAGGAGTTAGGGGCAGAGGCTGTGGATGGTTCCACAATATCCATTCTCCCCTTCTGTTGTGGCAGTAGAACACCCAAGTTTTAGCTGAGCTCATGGCTGTCCAGCTGAAGACTATATTGTTTCATCATTCTTGAAACCCAGTGTCAAAACATTAACCCAAGGAATGTAAGTGAAAGACATGAGCAACATCAGATGTGCCTTTAAAATGAAAGGAATAATGTTGATGTATGGCAAAACCAATACAATATTGTAAAGTAATTAACCTCCAATTAAAATAAATAAATTTATATTTAAAAAAATAAAATAAATAAAATGAAAGGAATATTCTTTACGTCCTCTTTTCCTCCCTTCCCATGTATGTGGAATTAGAGTGGCAATGTACACTTGATCACGAGAATGAGGGCCACTTACTAGGGCTTGATAGTACGGAGTGTTACATCTGCAGCCTCCGTAACTCACTATGCGGGCAGCCTCCTCCTTCAAGTCATTCAAGGTATGCATGCATGCTCTGTCATGCCCCACTCTGCAATCCCATGGACTGTAGCCCGCCAGATTCCTCTGTCCATAGCATTTCCTAATGTAGCATTTAGGAATAGGAGTAGGTTGCCATTTCCTTCTTCAGGGGATCTTTCCGACCCAGGGATTGAACCTGGGTCTTTTGTATCTCCTGCACTGGCAGGTGAATTCTTTGCCACTGCACCACCTGGGGAGCCCCTGTCCTTACTCAGGTAAAGTTACCTTTGATTCCTCGTTCTCTCAAAGAAAAATATCCCGTCCCTGCTTTGCATTCTTGAAAGCACTTAACGTGTGTATTGAACTTTTAGTTCTTTGTTTCCCTGTACTGTCTGCCTAAACTGGGAATTGGGGGTTTTATCCATCAGCTCCCATCCTCTGTTGGCTGCCGTTTGCATCCATGGGTGATAATTCTTTGCACACTTCTGAGCTGTTTGTAGGCCAAGATATATCCAGGGATAGAAAACAAAGATGCCAGGTACACTTTGAGATGAAATGCTGTCAGTGCCAGGTGCCAGAAGCCCTCGGGGAGCAGCCCAACTCCAAGGTGTGGTTGAGAGCTGTGAGGGGGCACCAGAGGCTTCTGATACACATCATGTTTCCCAGGCTCCCCCCACAGATGTAGAACCTGTATGAGAAAAGGGACTCTGTCTCTAGTACTCTATTCTTAGGACACAGAGCAGTGCCTGGCCTTAGTGGGTACTCAGCACATGTCAGTTGAATGAATGAATGAAGCTCCTTAGCCTTTTTCGGGTCTCTTTCCTCACCCGTAAAAGGGGGATGATGACCCATTTGGTTTTGCAAGGTTCCTTTGAGGGCCAAATCAATCATGTGAGATGCTTAGCACAGAAAAAGACCACAAGCAATCGTAAGCTATTATGAATTCGCTGCACGCAGGCTTTGTCTGGTTGTGGTGAGCAGGAGCTGCTCTTTGTCACAGTGCTTGGGCTTCTCATGGCAGTAGCTTCTCTCGTTGTGGAGCATGGGCTCCAGGCACATGGGCTTCAGTGGTTGCAGCACGTGGACTCAGAAGTTACAGCATGCGGGCTCAGTAGTCATGGTGCATGGTCTCAGTTGCTCCACAGCACGTGGGACCTTCCTGGACCAGGGATTGAACCTACGTCCCCCGCATTGGCAGGCAGATTCTTAACCACTGGACCACTAGGGAAGTCCCTGGGCATCACCAATTTTGCCACTATAAATAATACTGCAGTGAATATCTTTACCCATGAGATGTTACTTACTTGTTTCTGTAGATAAATCCTTTGGCTCTTTTCACAATGCCTCCTTCCTTCTCAAGTACTGACTTCCTGAGTCACTGCTCAGACTGCTCAGTGCAGAGTTCCAGGGTAAAGGGAAGGACAGAGCTTCGGGTCATGTCCAAGCAAAATGTTTTTCTATTTTCAACAATCCTCTAGGCCAATATATGCATTTCATGGGAAATATAATTAACACATGATTTGTGAGACTGAATTAAAATATGGTTTGTGATTAAAGAGTTTAGTATCTCTTAAAAGATTATTTAATTAGTAATTTTCTTTATGTTGCATTTCTTCCCAAAACTACCCATCTCTAATGTAAATCCCCTCATTAGAGGGAGTTCTTTGAGTTAGGGCGGCCTTGCAGTGTGATGGAAGGACATGAATCCTGGTTTCAGGCACACACGATGAACTGTGTGACCTCAGTCATGTTGTGTAGCTTCTCCAAGCCTCTATTATTTTCCATTTGTAAACTGACAGTTCTATTTTTTGTTACAATGTGTAGATAACATGGTGTTTATGAAAACATTTCTACTGGGCCTGGCATATGGTAGGTACACAGTAAAAATTTCCTCACCTTTTTTATTTTTTGATTCTCAGGACCTACTCAAGGCATGATCATTGCAGTGACTTTGAATGACAGTGTTCATATTATAGTTCTCAGTAAGCATGTGTCTTCTTGAGGACACATCCAGCAATCAATAACATTGGTTGGAAATGAGTATTTTTCCATGACACCAAAACCAAATTTTGGAAAATTCTTTCAGGTAAGGGTTCTCTTTGGAAAATTCCAATTCCCTTATTTGCAGCAGCCAAGTGCTATTTACCCCAGGACCCAACACCTTTCAATTTGTTATTTTCAATGTTAATAAATGATTTAGTTCATTTCCTGTTTTCCTCTGCTCACCAACCTGCCAGCAGCAGTCACACGCCAACCTTAAAATAACTGTACTGGCAGACAACAGATTCAAATTATTAGTAGGAGATCTGTAGCTGTGTTACCCGGTCAACCCAGCTGGAGAGACACAAGCATGACTTCTAACATCCAGCTGTGTGCTTTGGTGAATGCAAGTGAAGAATAAGTTTAGGAAGGCTTGGAAGGAAGAGTGTCATAAAACTTGAAAAGATGTGTTGATGGTTGATGAGAACAAAAGACTGTGTCTTGATTGCTCTGGTCATAGTCTCCGGAGTACCCAGTAAACAACAAGCACACAGTAGGAATGAATAAGTGGACCTGAGCGGATGCCAATAGGGGAGCCGGTATTCCTTGTCTCCAAATTTAATCCTGTTCTAATTTTTTTTTCTCAAGTTTCTTCCAATGTTTTTAGTCATTTTCATCATTTGGGGTTTCTTTGTTCCTCTTTGCCAAATTTCTCTTTGTACTGCTCACCATACCTAGTAGAGAGGCTGGCCCTCCTAGAGAATTTAGCAAATGTCTGTGGAATGAACAAAAGGCACAGAAGATCTTTTGCAAAAGATACCAGAAGCTGAACTTTACATGTTTGTAAGAGAGAGAGATTGAGATAAAGATGAAATGCATACCTTTGTGCATGGATACTTAACATGTGATTGTAAAGTTTTCCCCACAAGTGGATACCAGATCACACTGTGGGGTACTAAGGTGTACACTTGTTCTTCAGGGCTTTCTGATGTTTTAATTAAAACTCTAAGCAGCATTCAAATCTGGTTTCTCAACAGTGATTTTGGTGACTTGGGCTGTGCTTTTTTCATCCTTATTGCTTTCAGATATACATAAATCTTTCTTCCCTCTCCATTTTTTTCCATGTGTGTGAAATGTGATATTTTTCAGTATTCTTGGGGTTTTCTTGGAATCCAGATTTTTCACTTCCTCCACATCTGCTATGAAACCAAATATTGATTAATGTGACCTACAAACCTAACCAGTTAAGGGGGCCAATGACCAGTTCCTGTTCTTGAATTTTTAAAAGACTATCATTTATTCCAATCTCTCTCTTAAGTGTGTAAGTTTTTTTGCTTTGAGGTCTTTTTTTTCAGTTTCTGAAAAGATTAAAGGAAGATAACATCAGCACTATAGTTCTCAATCACATCTGAGGTTTAAATTCCAAGCCTTTCGACTAACCCTGAACATATCATTATTAACTTCTATATAGAAATGTTTCTAACTTTGCCTGTATAAAAATTACAGTGTGATGTGTATTATACAAACCTAAACATCTCCAGAAGGTAGTTCCTATTGCTTTGAGAGGCTCATAAAAGTAACAAAGAATTTAGCAATAAAATAGAGTCATCACTCAGTGATTCTTCAGGATAAAAATCTACCTAAAGATTTTTTAAAAGTTGTAACCTTCAAGCGTCTGAAATTTGGTGAAAAGGATGCTTGTTTAATGCCTGGGAGAGTGACTCTTGAGTTATAGTATTACTTTTACCCCAAAAGAGTAGGATATGCATATAGTTCTCATTATTCAAATTCCCAAGAAGTGCTATTTGCATAGAATACAAGGAGATCAAACCAGTCAATCCTAAAGCAAATCAACCCTGAATGTTCACTGGAAGGACTGATGCTGAAGCTAAAGCTTCAATACTTTGGCTACCTGATATGAACTCATGAAAAAGACCCTGATGCTGGGAAAGATTGAAGGCAAAAGAAGAAGTGGGTGGCAGAGGATGAGATGGTTAGATAGCATCACTGACTCAATGGACATGAATATGAGCAAATTTCGGGAGATAGTGGAGGACAGGGGAGACTGGCATGCTACAGTTCATGGAATTGCAAACAGTCAAACGTGACTTAGTGACTTAACAACAACAACAATAAGAAGACCGGGACCCTCTGTAGTTTATGCAAAAAGAAGACCTGAAAAAAAATATATATATATATGCAAAAAAGCAGAGTCTTCCTAAAAGTAGCTGCCTCCTTAGAAAGTCTTAATCCAAGATAATTGCCTTGTTTAAAACTTTGAAATTACCTTAAAGGTCTGTGTTACATTCTTTGGAATGTCCTTAATAGCTGCAAATAATCCTTTGATGGGATATTTGACATTTGGAAACATTAAAAATCTTTACGTACCAAACACATAAAAAGAGTAGAACAACCTAGGAAATGTCTTTCTTTTTTTTTTTTTGGTTAAAAAAAGAAATAATTCTGAGATATTTGGATTAATTTTTCCATGTGCCTAAAGCGAAAAATCTTTTCCAAAGGAGGTAAGAGAAGGTTAGGTGCAAAAGAAGCCTCAACCGAACAAACGTGGCCTCCTGATGACATAATTTTGAGGGAAGCAATGTTAATTTGGCTATTTCTGTATTTTTCCCAAGTCTTACTTTGTTACTATTACCTCCAAAATCTAGTTGGGTGCTTATATTGGCACCTCAATCTCCTCATGGAAAACACGAGAATGTTTCTGAGACTGTGTACATTAAAAGACAAAGGTTGCTCAGAGATTTCAAATAACAGTTTAGATGGAGAAAGCTCTCAGAAAAAACCTCTGTCTTGAGCCAAAGACTTGATCCTCTATCCTGACCCCATTATGAATTCATCAGCACTAAGCGGTCTACATTCTGTATCACCATTTTTCAGAAAGGATGGTGAGAGAGAACAATTTATAAGCTAACAGGATTCCTAAGAAAGCTGCACTTACCTGTTGGCTATAGGTCAGTCATTCTGCACAAGATTTCCAATCATGGACAAAATAACCAAGCCACCAACATCTTCTTCTTGATCCTTTGGGTCTGGTAATGAATCCAAGGGAGAGTGAGGCTGAACCTGTTGGACTTCCCTGAAAATCAGGAAACCACCCTTGTCTTTAGAAGACAACACCACGGACAGCCTTTGCACGTGGCAAGATGACTTGTACCAAATGAGAAGCCTCCCTATTTCCTCTTTACTTCTGTTGAACGTCAAATCTATTAAGGTTACGCGGAGCCCAGTTTTGGGGCGGGCGGTGCACATGTGTCTGCCTTGTGTTGGTCTTCTGTTGTCCTGGTGCTCCCAGGATTGTGGCGGGAAGTGTTGAGCTTTTATATCTAGACAGATATTCATAATGAAATAGATGTCTGGCTTTTGAAGCTAACTTCTTAGTCTGGAGGTACTTTGGTTTACGAAGGCCCCAGTAAGAATGATGACATTGTCTTGGGTGAAGCCACAGAAACCAAGAGGAGAAATGAGCAGGCATGGGGAGAGGGGCCATTCACCTAAGGCAGAATACGGATGATAATAGGAATTCTGTGTGTTCAATCGTATGGACCAAAAAGTAGTCATCTAGTCCGACTTTCCCAGACATCCAAATAACCTGCCTTGATCTTCCTAATGCTCCCAAATGGTTGCAGGTTTTCTTAATGGCTTGTTTTCCTTTGGCATTCTCAGGACCCTTGATTTTAGCAGAAGCTAGAGCAAGCCTCTAGGGGTTCACATTACACAGTGTCCATGACCATTTTATGAATTTCATCATAAGCAAAGCCAGTTGGACAAAGAATGAGCTCTTACTTTCCCCTCCATTTCCCTCCTTCCCAATTTTCCATACTGTGGAATGAAGTTTGAAAGGATTTTCTCTTGACTTCTATCTATTAATGAAAGTTCATTATTCCTTGCTTAGCCAAATCTAATGTCTCTGCATTACCTAGAAATTACGGTGTGATAGATGAGAATAAGTTAAAATAGAGTAAGATGAAATGGAAGTACTTTCTAAAAACTCCTTTTTTTTTTTCTTCCTTTTTAAGCTTTACCGTCATCTGCCTGCCAGGTGGAACCTATTTGGATAATATAGCACAGATGTACCTTGTTGTACCCAACAGATGAATTCCTGAAAAGCTGCATTTGATAGAATTTTTATAAATTGAATCACATTTTCCTGTAGACTCATCTTATAGTAACAGAAGCCATTATCCACATTTGACTGATCTTCAGTTGGCGGAGGCCTCTCACTCTTGAGCTTCAAGTTTCTCAGCCAAATCTCTATGTCAAACAGTTAATGATCTGGAAATAATAAGCACTTATGTGAGCTCAGGGAGCACTATACTTAGAGGAAATTTGATTGTATTCCTCTGAAAGTAAAGAATCCTTATTGCATAATGTGACTTTTCACTCGTGGAATCTTAGACTATCAGGAACATTAGAGACAATGTAGTCCAAACCTCTCTTTTTTTCCAGATGAGGAAACTGAGGCCCTGGGTGTTCATTCATCTGTGACGGTGTAAAACAGTCATATAACATAAAGGAGAGAACACTGATGTTGAGGTTGGCAGCTTTGAATTCAAATATTCTCTTCCCAGAACACAAGCTATTTGGTTTGGGGTATGCTATCAGAACTTTCTGAGCCCAATTTCCTCATCTTTAGGACAAGGATAATGTTGCCCACTTTGCAGGATTTTTGTAAAAATTAAATAAGATATGAGAAGTGGTAACACATTGCCTAGAATACAGTAAGGGTTGGGTGTTTGTCTTCTCAATTTCTCTTTTTAGGATTTTTCAAATGACATTTTATTTATTTATTATTTTTTTTAATATGTATTTACTCAACGGACATGAGTTTGAGCAAACTCTGGGAGATGGTGAAGGACAGGGAAGCCTGGCATGCTGCAATCCATGGGGTCGCAAAGAGTTGGACATGACTGAGTGATTGAAAAACAACATGTATTTATTTTACTTATTTGGCTGTGGCACACAGGATCTTTGATCTTTGCATTATGTGACAGGATCTTTAGTTGCAGCATGCAAAACCGTTTTTAGGTGCAGTATGCAAACTCTTAGTTGTGGCACGTGGAATTCTGGTTCCTTGACTGGGGATTTAACCCCAACCCCCTGCATTGGAAACACAGAGTCTTACCGGGGAAGTCCCAACATGTTTTTTTAAAGTGCACTTACTCTAAAAATTACAAAGATAATGATGCTTGTCACTGAAATTTTTAGGAAGTCAGAGACTTAGAATGAAAAACAAATGGTCTCTTTTTATCCTCCCACACCCTGAGCCCCTTTCCCCAAATCTCTTTCTAAAGGAAAACACCAGTAACAGTTTTATTCCCTTTGTATTTTTTCAGAATTTTTTTTCACCATCTTTTTAGGTGAAACACATCCTGTACCAAACACAGCCTGTACCAATATCTGTGTGCATGTCCTGTGTGCATGTGTGTGTGTGAAGTCGCTTCAGTCATGTCCAGCTGTTTGCAACCCTATAGATTGTAGCCTGACAGGTTCCTCTGTCCTTGGGATTTCCTGGCAAAAATACTGGAGTGAGTTGCCATGCCCTCCTTCTGTCCATGGGATTTGCCAGGCAAGAGTACTGGAGGGGGTTGCCATTGCCTTCTCCCAATATCCTTATAAGGACCTTCAAAAAGTCTTTGTTATCAGTTTGTTATTGCCATAAAAACACTGTGTAACAGCATGGTCACCAAGCCTCGATGGCATACAACCACTGGCATTTATTTCTCACTCATACATTGCAGAGTCAGCTGGATGGCTCTGCTGATGTCAACTGTGTTTCTGGGTTTGCAAGTTCTGGTTCAGTTCTGCTCCATGAATAAGGTTTGGCTCCAAGTGCAGTTCAGTTATGCTGCATGTGTTTCTCTTTCTCCTGGGAGCATCAGGGCACATGGAGCATGTTCTTTTCATGGCAGAGGTTGGAGGTTCCCCGAGAGATGAGTGGAACCAAGCGATATCTCTTGAAGACAAAACTTGCAGCGGACTCACTGTCACTCTGAGCCAAATTCCATTCGTCAAAGCAAGTCACATGGCCCAGCCCACCAAAAGTGGAGTAGGGATGTAAATCCATCTCTAGGAAGAGGCACTGCCAAGTCACAAGGCAAACAGCATGTCTAGAGGGCAGAGTGAACAACTGGGATCAGTAATGCAATTCCCTATAGTCATAGCAAGGGCCACCCCACTTGAAAGTTCAACACGTCCCCTTAGCCTGCCTATAAACTCCTGATAGGCAAGAACTGGAATTGATTTGTTCTTTGCTCGATTTCCAACATCAAATTTCGAGATTGGCAAAGGAAAAAATAATCAGTATTCAGTAGTTCTTTGTTGAATGAACACTGAGAATCCTGGTCCAGAAACAGTAACCTTAAATGTTTCCTGTGTGTTTGTGAAGCTGCCTCTTTTCCTCTGGAGCTCAACATGCGTTCATCAGAATGCGAAGCTGGCAGCCAGTATTCAGAGCAGGCCAGAGGTTCTAGAGTTGGCACTCTGTCAGAGAGCGGTAATTTTTACGCCAGTGTAAACTTTTGCTTAATTGCTCCGGCCTGGCCATCTGAGAATGACAAGCCCATCAGTGACATGTGGAAATATAGAATGCACTCACAGCTTGCCTTTAAATGTCAGCAGCGCAGCTGAGGGGTTGGCCTGAAAATTAGATATGGTTGCCAACCCAATTGTCCTTTATAATTTGTTGTGTGAATAGACAGAGATGGTAAAGGGAATATTTTGGGGTCACGTGAAAAGCACCCAGCCCACTGAGGCTGTAGAAGGGACTTGTTACTGAGCAGAGGAGGGGAGGCTGGGTGAGAGCCTGGAAGCTGGTGCCTGGCCTCTAGCGCAATTGCTGGGACCCCAGGGAACCATCTTGATGGCCGTTGATTACCCCTCTCCCAACCCCCTCAGGTTTACCTAGGGGCCATCCATCCCTTTGTGAACTTTATCATTGAGATAATCACAGTGTAATTATACAATTAGCCTAATTGTGGTTAATTGTCAGCACTGTATCATTTTGAAACCTAGCCTCCAACACTGTGGCCCAATTTGGAGGCAAGAGACACCCACACATGCAAAGCAGCCACTTGATCCTTCTTCCCATTCGGGGATTTTTTTTTTCCCCTTTCAAGGTGCCAGAATGGAAGAACAGGCCTCTTTTATAAATCCATTGTCTGCAAAACAAGGACCCTGACAAACATGTTTGCAGAAAATCAAGGGCTTTGTAAAAAGCCATGTGTTTTGGCACCAGAAGTCCAAACCATGTGCCAGGGGAATGCTGGAGCCAGCAAAGGTTTTCCTTCCTACACTGAGCAGCGAGAGGGTCAAATTGCAGTCTTGCGGCTGATTCCCTCCCCGGGGCATTCCATTGAGGCTGGTTCTGAACTGAAGTGTTGTCTCTGCCATCCTTCACACCAGCTAATCAGCATGACTGAGGGTGATGGCAAGACCTCTCCTCTCTCAGAACTCTCTGGGATCACCCTACCCACAAATGCCATTGTCTGGGCCTCATACTGATCATAATAGCCACCATGTGTTCAGCATTCAAAATCTGCCACACCAGGCACTACGCTGAACATTGACATAATATACTATCATACTGAACAATGAAACTCCCCCAAAGGCGTACTTACTATTGTTATCCCCATTTTACAGATGGGAAAGCTGAGGCTCCCTCCAAAAAGTTTAGCAAGTGGACTCAAGTCCCATAGCCAGTGAGTAGCTTCATGGCCATTTGAATCTACATTCTCTTGAGCCTGGGGTCCTGTGCACATCACTCCTTTGGGATGAGGGGTATCCATTAATGTGCATCTAATTTTAATATTTATGCCTATGCTTGCTTTCACTGGTTGCTCACTGGGTTAGTAGGGATTAAAGTAAGAACCCAGGTGAGTGGGGGCAAGGCACATACTGTTGAAAGGATGTGAAGGTACAGGCAAGGAAAGGAGGAAGATAAAGTGTTGAAGGTAATGAAAGATTAAAAAAACCAGTTGTATCAGCAGCCAGACCAGATGTTGTATGTACCAGATAGAGACATAAACTTCACCAGAATGTCAGCTTCACTGAGTAGCATGCTTCTGTCTCTATCACCAACTCTCATACAAGTCCTGGCATTTTCATCACATGTTGTCACTTACATTATGGTAGTGTCCAAGAGATGCTGAATAGATACTAGTTGAATAAATGAAACTCCTGGGGAAAGGGTGAGACACAAACTCAAATGCCTACAGGGTCCCAGTGCTTATGAAGACAAATGATGCTGGCCAGATTAAAAAGAAACACACAAGCAAATAGCACAAAAGTGGCAAATGCTAGTAGAGAGGAAAGCTCTGAGCGTCTGTCAGTGACTTCTGAAAGTCACAAACCTAATGAACAGCAGAACTATTAATAGCACCCAGGTCTCCTGACTTTCTGTTCAGTATTTTTTCCATGACCACTGCTACTCAAGCTCATGGATATGGATTTCTTGCATCCACTATCACAGATTTATTGAATCCATTGCTCTCATTTTACAATGGAGAAACCAAGGCCCAGAAAAGAAAGGTGATTTGCCCAGATCCTATGGTAAGTAAGTGGCACAGCCAGGTATCATGGCTATTAACCTAAGGCTCCTTCAACTGTTCCGTAGGGCCTTACATGTGGCCAGGAAGTACGCTGGCTTTGTGGACAGCTAGAACACTGTGAGAGTTCATTAGGCTGTTCTCCTACCTGAAAATAAGGACACATTTTGAATTTCAATTGGGGAAGAAAAACCCTGTTGAAACACAAACTGAATTTACATTAAAGATAGTTCCTCATAACATTAGAGAATATTAGATCTGGAAGGGCCTTTAGAGAGCAAAGGATTTACTACCCTTATTTACAGATGAGGAAACTAAGGCTCAGAGAGATTAATGAGGAATAGTTTTGTTATTTACCTTATGGTCATGTCTGCTTCCCTGGTGGCTCAGATGGTAAAGAATCTGCCTACAATGCAGGAGACCTGAGTTCAATTCTTGGGTCATGAAGAGCCTCTGGAGAAGGAAATGGCAATCCACTCCAGTATTCTTCCTTGGAGAATTCCATGAACAGAGGAGCCTGGCAGGCTATAGTCAATGGGGTTACAAAGAGTCAGACACAACTGAGCAACTAACACTTTCTTGTCCCTGCTGTGTCATCCAGAAATCAGAAAAGAGCAGACAGAGAATATAAGCATAATAGGCAGAAGTAAGTTCTTATCCCCTGAAATGAGCAATTCATTCCCACTCACCAGTGCCCTTTTCCTTTGGAGCATTTAGAGAAGAGTAATCACTAGCACAGATGGCATGAGATTTCATAAAGGGATACTAGCAGGAGCAGGTGATGCTTGGTATCTTTAATCCTACTTGAAGGAGCAAAGATGTTGTCCTCATAGATGATGCTCTTCAAGGCTTAAGAGATGGGAATCGTTCCAGGAAGGCAAAGCCTTGAGCTAAGCTTTGAGAAGAAAATTAAGAAAGAAGGCAAATTTGTGGCAAGTGCTCCTGCAAGCCCTCTTGCATCACATCATGGTCAACAAGGAGTCTTCATGGTGAGACCTGGGCCAGCAACTCAGGAACCTACAGGGCCAGCAGGTCCACAAAAGAAGGAAATGTGCTTGTTTCATCTCATCATCACATCTGGGGATCTCAGCACTATTGGCTTTTTTTCCCCCCCAAGAGGAACTCGACACCAGATTTTTAAAAATGAGGAACTAATTGCATTTATAAAAATACAGCATAGGGCAAAACCAAAATCTTATATCTGAGTTCAAAGTTGGCTGATGGTATTTTAGAGCTTAGCTGATCTAACAAATCAGGGCAGAGGTTTAAGTTTTTGGTGGCTAAGGATCGGACAAAAGAGCAAGATGTGTGGGAGGTTCATTTGAAACTTCTGTAGACAGTTAAATTGTTTAGATGATCCAAGGCTTCTTTCCTTCCAAGAAGGAAATAAATATGTGCCCTGGAGACAGTATTGTTGAATAGAAGGAGCACTGGCTTAGGAGACAGGAGTTCTAGACTTGATGCCTCCAGTTTTTGGTTTGATGACCTTGGGCAAATCCTTCTTCTTTCTGATCATCGTACTTGTAAAGTGAGATTGCTCACCCTGCCTTAAATACCTCACAGGTTTACTGGTGATCAAATTGGATGGTGCTCTGAAAGTACTTTGTCATCTGCAACGTGTTATATAGACAAGATTGTGTCTTAAAAGTCTATCAATCAACTTTTATAAGAGCAAATGGTGATAAAATGGACAATTTATAGATTTTTCAGTCAGAAAGATCATGGGCTCAAATTCTGGATTCTCTACCATCAACTATACTCCTTGGGCAATGTTTCTCTGTCTTGAGGCTCAGTTTCCTCATCAACAAAATGGGATAATCGTGTTTCTCTATATAATGCTATTGTGAGGATTAAATGAAACTATGCATGTAGAAAAAGCACATGGTACTTGAGTGGGTGCTTGATAAACATTTTCTTTCTCAATCTATCATTAAACTTCATTGACTCAGAAGGACATAGCATTATAAGAGAGTATTAGTATTTGGTAATTTTCCTTATTCTGAAAGGATATGATTTTGAACAAAGGGAGAAAAAGAGATTTAGCAGATTTAAAAAAAAAAAAAATGAGAAGGAAATGAAAGGTGGCAGAAGTCTGTTGTGGGGAGGCAGTTAGGGAAAGTGGTAGCCAGGAGGTGACATTTCACCTGGTCTCTTGAGCATAAGACGGCACCGGGGAGGCTTGCAGCAGGCGATGGCAAACAATGTTTTAAACAGAGGGATACGAGCAGGCTCCATCCAGGAAATAAAATGGATAAAGAAAATAGATCCTGGAAGGGAAGAAGGACAACCAGAAAGATAGTGGTGGTTAGCCTGCATTTCTCAGGAGTTTGCTTTATTCTGTAGACCATGGAAAGTGAAGTTGCTCAGTCGTGTCCGACTCTTTGCAACCCCATGGACTATAACCTACCAGGCTCCTCCATCCATGGGATTTTCCAGGCAAGAGTACTGGAGTGGGTTGCCATGGGGAGCCATCCAAAGATTTGACCTGTAGAAGAAACATAATCAGACTCACTTTGAAGGAAAAACTTTCTGGCTGGAGTATAAAGGATTGGATGGGAGAGGAGTACATTAGAGGCAGAGAGACTCATTAGGAAGATCTTGGACTAGGGCAATGGCAATGAGAAGGGGTGGAGTCAGGGAGGACTGGATAAACACCTCAAAGACCAATGCTGGATTTGAATTGTATTAAGACAGAGAAATTCTGGCATACTATTTCTGGGGGAAACATTTCCTTTTCCCAACTGGACCACTTTTAAAACCATTATTATTCTGGTCAATGAAAGAGAATGTAGGAGGCTTTAATTGGCTTCCTGAATAGATCAATTTTTATTATTAAGATGTTTGACTAGGGAGACCAGTGGTAATAGATGCCATCTTACTAACTACTGTGTCTCTCCTTCTGGTAGCCTCTTTTGAAATAATTGTATGTGACTTCAATATGTTTCATCATTCTAAAATAAAGTCAAAATGATTTTATTTTACTATGAAACTTAAATCAATCAGGCATTACTAGTAACACCAAAAGGGGTTATATTAAAGTTTAATATTAAAATGTTAGCATCTGTTATGGTCTCAGGCTTTATTGAACTTTCCAAACTTTCAGATGAAGAAATAGCAAACTTAAAGCAGAAGTATCCTAAATGAATAAAATAACCTTGTCTCCTTGGCAATTCAGGAAGAAAATGGGAGATAAACTCTCTCTTCAGGGAGAGATAAAAAGGAGAAAAATTAAAGAGATTTTTCTGCATTGAGTATATGAAGGGCTCCTTTTAGGGTTGGTCTGTGCCAAGTACATTAATTTTCTTTTAAAGGAAATAACTTTGCCTACCTATTTTCTGGGTTCTATTTCCCAAACTGTAGCAATTGGAGTCCAATAAAAAACAGATGGCCACTGGAATGGGGCAATTCAGGAGGGTTTCACAAGGGGATCTGAACAGGATTCAAACAAAGGTTTGAACAGGATTGATGAAAGCCAGCAAGAGACGGTGAAGTACCTTGCTTCTATTAATAACCTGGGGCCAGAAGTCCTGACTGCCCCTGGGTCCAAAGAGGCAGAAAATGGGGTAACTACTGAAACCTGGAGAAAGCCATAGCCTTGGAGAGGGTCATAGGGGGAAAGTCATGGCTTTGGTAGAGAACCATGACCTCTGTCAACCCGTGATCGGATGGAATAGGAATGTTAGAATGAATCTCTCAACCTCACTGTTCTCTCGCCTATCCTGCCTATCACAGTCTCCTGTGGGTACCTCCCACTGGCTAAACCCAAATGGAAACTAGGGTGTGGGGGAGCCTGGTGATGCTGTTCAAAAAAGCCAGGGGTGGAGGGTAGAGGGTGGTTCTGGAGGTGAAAGGGTAGCACACTCGGGGTGTGGGATTCGTGAGTTGCTGATACCAAGCATGTTGAGGAAGTATTAAATGTGGTGAAGAGCATGGGCCTGGAGCTGGCCTGTATTTCTGTTTTGCCATCTATTACTTTATTATTCCTGGAAGTTTCCTCATCTATGAAATGCTTAAAACGAGCCTATCTCCTTGTGTTACTTAGAAGATGAAATGAGACTGAGTGTAGCTGCCTTGGCACAGTAACTGGCCTGAGGTACTGATATGAAAGCCTTTGTCTCCTTTGTCCATTTGAGACGCTTCATGCTCTTGGATTGGATAAGCAAGGGTGTCAAGATATTGCTAGGGGATGTTTTACATAAACACAGAAATGTTGTCATTTAAGATCCAGATCACAATCTTATTTTTATAAAAAAGAAAAGAAAT